>NW_022694779.1:73910-134255 GCF_011630105.1 Anneissia japonica | reverse complement strand
TATATATACAGTAGTTAAGCTTTATGATGAATAAGAAGTGTAGCCACCTAAGCCTTAGTCTGATATAGAACAATATATATGAAATTAAAGCAGCACTTTTAAGACTAATGATAGAATTTATTCTCCACACAGCGGACTTCAACAGACAGCTGGAGCTTGTAGTATGTTTGCTGGGCCCTGACTTCTTCTGTCCTGATGACTTTGTGGCTTTTGATGTCCCAGGGAATTTTTGTCTGAGATGAGCAGTTGGCTTTAAGGTGTTGTCCCTGCTCCTTCTGCGTTAAACATAAATCTACATGCCCAGCATCGAGATTTTATTGGAGTATGATTGCTTTTCTTTTCTCCTCGAATAACCCTCATATTGAGAGTTAAGTGGTTAAGGACTATGTTTGTATCTGTATGTATCTGTTACATGTTGTAGTTAAGTTCAGTGGAGCTGCACTGCAGTTGCCCAAAATTTCAATTTTCAATTTGAATGATGACAAATAAGAACTACTATTATTATAAATGAATAAATTAAATTGTGTAGATTTTCTTACTGATGGAAGTTTTGTCTTATCAAAAGTAAGAATAAGCCTCCCACAGTTGGCTGAGGAAGGGAAGTCTTGACTTGGTTGGCAGTTGTAAGTAGGACTGGGGGTTGCTTGTAATCCCGTCATCTGACACACACCCCAGAGTCCACAAGGGGGTGTGAAACAATTCTGTACATCTGTAGGCTCGCAAATAACATCTTCAGGGCAGGCTACACCTTTTGAGGTGCTATTGGTAGGGTTGTCAACCTCACAATGCTGGGGGCCACACCAAACCTTTAAAAGGTAAGAAATATTAAATTTATTTTTTGTAATCACTGAATATGAAAATAACATTACAAATACTGTTATGCAAAAATGGACTTGATAAACTAAATTTGCTATAATTATAATGAAGGCTGCAATACACTTGCAAGATGATAAGTGATGTTTCATTCACTCTTGTGTATATTTTTTTCTGCATGAGACAACTCCCAGTTGCGGGTTTAAAAAAATGAAAGAAAGATTTTTATAACAAACAAAGCGATTCTGAGACAGCTGTTAAATTCAAAGTCTGCAAAATTAACCCAGTTAAAATTTAAGTGACCTTTGATCAAATGAATATGCAGAAACAAATGAATGCTTGTCTGGAGTTGAAAGTCTCTAGGAGCCAAAGGAAATTAGGAATCTGTAATTACATTAGCTAAAATGAAAGGTATAGTGCTATTAGAATAACCCCTGTCAGTTGCCACTGAAAATATTTCTACAAAAAAAAAAAAAAAAATTAATTTCAAATCCACATATTTTAGTTCAAGCTATTGAGGCTTAACACTAAAAATTTATCAACAGATGTTTAAATACAAAATTCTTAAATAAATGAACAATCTTCCAAGTGAAGAAAGACCGTTTACCAACCTGTGTACATGACACCTGTCCATCTTGGCAACTGCATGCGTTACAGTCTTCTACCCATTCCGCACTGTGCTCATACTCTCGCCGATTCACCACACACGATTGAGCTGGGTCTGGTCCCACTCCAATTACTAATCAGACAATTAACAAATTTAATTATTTAGATATTCAAAAAAAGCAAGACACATTTGTATGGAAAGGATACTTAAACATTATTTTATTAGTATTACTATATTTTAAATATGCTTTTCTTTCAAAAACTCAGCCTAGTTATACATGATCTTATTATCATTATACACTTTTTTTTCCACAATTTGTTGGTAAACATGCTAGCGCCCTCTTTCAAACTCAGCCTAGTTATACATTATCATAGTACAGCATCATTAAATACTTTTTTCACTTTTTTTGGTAATGCGCTAGCACCCTCTTCTAATGGCCTACACCACACTAGAGTACCCTCCCAAAACTAAATGCAGTGTGGGACACTTGGGTAGTTTTCATTTACTATAGAGTACTACAGTGTTACGTCACGATACCATGTGATACTACTCCGTTGCTATTGTTGCAAAATGAGTTCAACCGAACGCCATTTCCTCCACCGACAAACCATTGATCTTAATTTCTAACATAATTATTAAGATGTTGTTTCTTAGTTTTTCTTTGTAAATTTTAATTGATTAAATGTGTGTTCGGTAACTAATATAATGCGAGCTTCTGTGTTTTTAGTACATTTTGATGGTAAAATATTAGATTTTAAAATGCCTATTCCAGAAAGCCTACGAAGACATTCAGGCGTAATGAACGGTAACTGTCTGGTTGGCGACAGTGGGCGCCGTCTGGCGTTGTGACAACATGACTGTGGTACTCTATAGTCATTGTGAATTTATAGAATATGTTCCCTTTTTACGAAAATGATTTGTTTAATGGATGTACTTTGAAGAAAAGAAAAATTTGAGTTCTAATGGAGTTCATTACAGAGAAGAAACTAAAAGTAAATTTTGACTAAATGTCCTACATAAAGTTCTTCTGTTTCTAATTATGGCAGTTTTCATACAGCCAAAATATTACTTATTTTGAGAAACAAGATAAATGCAAAATAAGTTTGTCCTTGACTTTATCATTGATGGCATTTATACACTATTTCCACTTTTAACAACACAGGACAATAAAAATATCAGAAAAATGTCACGGAAACATTTAGGAAATCAAACTAAACCAGAGTAATGTTTTAGGGCCCCCACCCCAAAAAAAAAAAAAAAAATTAATGTTTATCACTCTCGCACGCATGTCTTCTATGGTATTGCAAAAAAAAAATAAATAAATAAATAAATTTTTTTTTTTTGGAAAAACTTTTTTTTTTACATTTTTGTTAGTAAATAGCTAGTAGATATTGTTTGTATTATTTCAATCATGTTTTACTCTGCATATAAATGCACCAGACAACCCAAGTAATATTTGGATTTAGCAAAATAAAAAATAAAAATAAAAAGCCTCCCTCCATCATCACTTTTCCAGCCTTAGACAGGGTGATATAATAAACAAATAATATTTTGTTTATAGGCTCTTAAACATGGTTAAAATAATATTTTTTTATGATTATATACCAAAATAAAAGCATCCTGAATTTTCTGTGCTGTGATTGGTTGTATGATGGTGAAGGTCAAGGGTTAAAGTAACAGGACAACCTAGTGTATAATATGAACACACAAATCAAGGTACAAAGTACAAGGTGAAGATCTTGCGTCTTAACCAAGAAATCCTCAGAATGCTCCTGCACTAAAATAATGAATATGCAAACATTTTACTCACCTATGTTGCAGGTGGGCCCACGCAAACCAGAGGGACAATGACACCTGAATGAAGCAATTTCATCAATGCAGGTGCTGCCAAATGCACAAGGGTTCGTAGCACAGTCATCTAAGTCTAAAAAAAAATTGATTAAAAATAAGGTCTGAAGTTAAAATTCGAGTGGAATTGCAGGCAAGAATATTTGTACTTTTTTCCTTCACAAACCCATCAAAAACAGTTGGTGTATCGGCTGCAACAAAAAATTGGAATTTCAGATGAATATACATCTTATTTAAATTTTTTGTACTAATCATCATTGAATGTATTCCCTTGTAATTAAGTAAATTTAAAATATTATCTATCCAATTTCAGAAATGCTTAAATTGTGCAAAAAAAATGTGCAGACAAAAGAATCTTTAGCAAGATCCTATCGGTTCCCCTATTAAACTGTAAATTCAAAAACATATTTTTATTTTTTTTTATCCTCCACCTATATGCTTTCCATAACCCATTTTGTAAATGAGAAAATGCATTTTTTTCTTACCCCTCTCAATGTAAAAAAAAAAAAAAAAAATTGTTAAACACGGCATATTAAATCTTATTTATCAACGTTATGCATAAATTATTTTGATAAAAACACCAGTAAAATGATAAATATTTTTATTGATGAGTAAGCACTTTTGTGTATGGAAATGTATATAGTAAAACTGGTTGCTCTTAACTTTGTCAAATTCAAAATGAAATTTAGGCTTACTTATTCGGCAATCCGGACCAGCAAATCCATCTGCGCACTCACACCGGAACCAGTTGAGACCATCAACACATCGGCCATTATTATAACAAGGTTGCGGATTGCAGTCGTTAACGTCTGTTCAAAAGAGAGTGTTGTTATTAGTGCTAATGTATCATTATTAGTGTATGCACTTAACATCATGATTACAAGGCAGTCATTTTGTTACATCACAGACGCCTACTGTCGTTTGTCTACTTTTAATTTTAGTCCTAATTGAGAATCTTGTAAAAATTTATATTGCGTTCGTAAAAAAATCTTATTTTTAAAATAAATATTGTGAAAGAACTTCAAACATCTGGTTGATCATTTTAGTTTTTGTATAAAGGAATTATGGGTAATATCTGGCAGAGTTATTGCATCGAAAAGCATTTTTAAAGCTTATTAACTTCTATTTTGGAAGAAGCAATCAGAGCCCATGTGTATGCTAAAAGTATTTATCATGTATCAACACAGTTATTTAACACAAAATAGTTCCAAAGATTCCCTTGTCAAACTATAGTAACAACTACACAGCAAAATAAAAAAGATGTTAATTACAACATGGAATTTTGGCATTGCTTAGTAGAAAGAGGACCTAAGATTATATTTGCAAGTTGTGGTTTACGTAAAGCCATCATGGGTAATCTGTGGCGGTATGGAAACTTACTTGATTCGCACAGCTGACCCTCGTAACCTTCTTTGCAGATGCATTGGTAACTGGCGTCTTGTGACACACATGTTCCAGAATTCAGACATGGGTTGCTATCACAGGGGTCATCGTTGCCTGAAATTGACCAATCAGAAAGCAGCAATAAATATACCATTCTGATTCTCAATCAAAACGAAACACAATAATTTAATAATACTACAATAAAGTTTTCTAAATCATCTGATTGTGAGTGATAACATTCAGTCTAGAATTTTCTGTAAATATATTTTAAAAATAATAATAATTAAAAATAATAATTAATATATAATACTTGAATCTCAATCAAAATACACACATAAATTTAATAACTGTCAAAAGTTTGCTATTAATCTGATCATGTTGTATTTAGTTTACATTTTTCGGAAATTTGGTTTTGAAGTTTGTGTAGTTGGCATACTCAAAGGACACAGAATACTGCAGAAACATATATAAAAGAATAATAACGAACATTGTAATACAAGATAACAGGTATTAAAGGCAAAACAATATTCTGAAATTACTTATGAAAATAAAAGACTGTGAGGATGAAGCAAAATGAAGAACTGAAACTTACGCAAATGACAAATAGATCCTTCCCATCCCTGAGAACAAAGGCACTCAAATGTGTCCCCATTATCGTGACAAGTCCCATCATTGTAACATGTCACAACTTCACAGTGACTTTGTCCTGTATTTGAAAAAAAAAGAAAGAAAATGAAACAGGATCACATCCTCAATAATAAATTAATCATTTGCTGATTATTCATCAAAATTTTGTCTACAATTTTGTTTTTTCTAATTTTTGCGAGTACTTACTTGAACTACATGTTTTGCCCTTCCAACCGGCTTGGCACAGACACGCAAAGTCCGCTGGGAGGTCAACACATGTACCATTGTTCTGACATGGATTCAACAAACACTCATTAACATCTGCAAAAAAAAAAAAAACCAACCAATCAAATTTAAGATTTATACATCAAGCAAATATTAAATGATTTTTTTGTGATTCATCAGCAAAATGTGCCAATGATTCACCATGTCAGCAAATCCGTGCATTTACTCACCATGTTGGCAATATTCGCCTTCCCAGCCTTCACGGCATAAGCATTGGAATGAGTTGACACCATCCATACATGTGCCATGGTTCATACATGGATTCGAGTTGCAATCATTAATGTCTAAAAATAATTAGAAAATTGCATTAATTTATTATTTATCAAACAATTCTTCAGAAAAAAATAATACAGTTTTCTATATGAAATTGGAAATTATTTTATTTAGATGTTGAATAATCGACTCTTGGTTAGACATGTTGTCTGGTGTATTAGTAACACAATAAAGGCTTCTTATCAGCTCTTCAATAGGGAAAAGAAAGTGTTGACCAACCAAATATCTGAAAATATATATATGAAAAGACGACGACTGACGTGTACAATATGAATTACTTCTTTGTTTAAAGAAAAAAAGTTTTCGAATACTCTGTGGAATTCCATCTGACTCAGCTCTATGCACGAATACCCCAACATTAAAATTACATAACTCTTATAGAACTAAAAGGTCATAGCTTCTTATCATCTAAATTAGTAATTCCAGTTTAAGTTCAATGCAAGTCAAGTCTTAGTATACAATATAGTATAATTTTGAATCTTAAATTTATTGTAAACTTTTACAAACCATTTCAATTTCTATTCGAGTTTATTTATTTTAAAAACTAAAGACAAGTTTTACCCCACATTTTTTACCTCCTACTGCATTTTATCAGTTAGGCATTGTTTGTATGTAAATTATATTTCAATGGTTTTCAAATGATCAATTTAAGGCCTAGTTCAGACTAGGTGGATAAATCCGGCTCAACTCACCGGGTTTATCTACGTGTCAGTCTGAACTAGGTGGCTAATCTCAAGCCAGGCTGTGTTCCTATGGTAACTAGTCCTGGCGTGCCACCGTGTTTAATTTTTCTAAGCCGGACTTTAATTTGCTGCGGGGGATCTTGCGTTGACTTCGGGTAAAAAAATGACCAATCGGCATTTCAATTACTTGTTCTTTGAGCGAGCGCAATGTTTCGAAACTCATTTCCTGGTTACGGTTCATTATGCAAATACTCGCGCCTGGCTAATCCTGCTAGTCTGAAAGCCCGGCAAAGTTAAGCCAGGCTTAACCTTGAGCCGAGCTCAACGTAAGTCTGGCTTATCTTCAAGTCTGAACGTAGCCTGAGACTGATTGACTTATATTGCATATTTAATCTTATTTTTGTTAGGTTTATGTATACATGTCTCGTCATAAGTCTGTGTTTGTTTTTTTTTAATTATAGTTTTATTGTGAATGCCTGCATAGCGTGTGCCACTCATTCAACAATACTTTTTTATGAATTCTCTGTACAGCAACTAAATTTTAAAGCATTTTGTAACTGAATTTCTTAAATTTAAATTTTTCGAATTCGTTTTTATAAATTCTCTCTACAGCAACTAAATTTTAATGTATTTTTTATCTGAATTTCTTAAATTTAATTGTCTAAAAAATATATTTTTATGGTAATTTATTACACAAATTTTATGTACACTTAATCATTTGTAATCTATTTTGTTAGATGGGTGTTGGAGAGCCACATGTAAAGTGATTAATTTTGCTATTGGCAATCTGGTCTACCTCCATTTTTAAATGTCTTGCCTTGTGTCATTGGTTTTTGAATATTGTACTTTGTATCAAGTAACAGAATAAATAAAATGAAAATGAATTTCAAATAAAGTTATTTATTATACAATATTGTAGTGGATTATGTTTATAAAATGTAACATTTTTTATATAGTTATAAAAGCTCAAGCTATTGAATGATGTATTTTTAATACAGTAGACAAATCTATGCTTACTTTCATGACAATAATAACCGGTGTATCCCTGCTCGCAAACACACGTGAAACGGCCGTTAGTTTGGCTGATGCATTGCCCGTGTAGTCCACATATATTTGATGGTATCACATGCATGGTCCCTGATGTAGCGTTCGATGCAATGCTAATAGTACAGCTATCAATAACTGTAAAACAACATAATAAAATGACAATGTACAATAGCAGTCAGTCATTCTAATAATCTATCATATTGACTGGTAGTTTCCAAACTTTATCGTGCGACTTGAAGCCAATACAAGAAAAAAAATGATAGTAATGAGAATGCCAAGCAGTCACAAAATACGTTTATAAAATTTTATTTTAAATTTTTCTAAAAGAAAAGATATTCATAATTTTTATTATTAGCATAGTCACGTCCAACCCAATGTTATATGAAAACTGGCCTCTCGAAGATGCTATCATATATGCAATCAACACAGCCTTTTCTTTTCAGAAAAATTACCCTAATAATTTCATTGTGTACTTTGGTTTTTTTGTTTCTACCAATTTAGATGGGACAATTTCTCAAATATGGTTCCGTTATTATTATTATTATTATTATTATTATTATTATTATTATTATTATTATTTTTATTATTATTACAATCATTGGTTATCAAAATTTGCAATGATAAATCCATCAAAATATAATCAATGAAATTTAGTGAAGCTATTCTCCAATTAAAATTATTATTAGTCATCATTATGTTGTTGATTTATTTATACTTTAATGAATGATTTATCTGGTTTAGATCAAATAATTGTTAATGTCCTAAGTAATAAGATTATGTTGTTGATTTATTTACATTTTAATGAATGATTTCTCTGGTTTAGATCAAATAATTGTTCAATGGCCAAAATCAACATCACTATCATCAGAATTTCTTTGATTAGTCAAAATAAATAAAGTTCAACAAACAGCTTTCTCACAGTATTAGTTGGTTAAATGGTCTAATAGTTCTGTTAAAACTTCTCTCATTGGTCAAAATTGCTCTTTTGTAGGAATATTCCCTATTACAAGTGATGATAAAAGAGAAGATTCAAACCAAAGCTTAATATAACAAACATTGCTATAATTCTTCAATTTTAAAATTAAAATATAAATTATAAATTGATAATCCTTCAAAATGGAATTAAAAAAAAAAAATAAATAAATAAAAAAACTAAACTATTAGTATCATCATTGACAACACTTAACCTTCTAGACTAACCTTGACATGTTGGGGTTTCACACAACTGCCTTGGCTCTGAACAATTTCTACCCTGGTAACCACCAATACAATCGCAGAAGTAGTCTCTATCCAGATTATAACACATTGCCCCATGCTTACAGGGATTTGGGTGGCAAGGATCAACATCCACCTGCAAGGTTCAAAACATATCAAGAGCATTAATTGTAGATTAAGAGGATTACTTACCGGAACATGACATTTATACTGTTGTTGAATTTGCCTAATCCCATTTCTGGGTTAACAGGGATTAGTCGGATTAAGTTTCAAGCATGTAACTATGCAATGTATTATGAGGATAATTATACATGTATTTACTCTTGAATTTGCATTGACTACAAGTTAACTATCAATTCAAAATTCTTTCAAACAACTGAAGATTGCTAAGAACAACAATAATAGGAATAACCAGAAGTTAGAAAACAATTCTTCTAAAGTTGTACTGTAGATAGTAATCCCTGTTACTATGAAAATTGGGATGACACAAGCAAACAAACACCATTAATAATCATTAAAAAATAAATGCATTTAGACTTCTCTCATTGGCCAAAAGCAAATCATCAGAATTTCTTGCATTGGTGAAAAGAAATAAGGTTTCAAAAAACAATCTCTCATTGGATAAAGGTCAAATAGTTTTGTTACAACTTCTTTCACTGGTCTAAATATTTGTTCTTTTGTAGGTATACTTCCTTTTTTACATAATATTAGTGATGATAAAAGGGCATAATAATTCCAAAACTCAACATAACAAACACTACTATAGTTCTTTAATTGAAAATGGCTTCAACAGCTCTAAGTACATCTTCTCTAATTGGTCAATGACTCCACCAGCTTAAAGTATAACTTCTCTAATTGGTTTAAATTAGTATTTTGTTAGTGTACCTGACAATGAGAACCACTGTATCCAGGGGTACAGTCACATCGATAGCTATCAACCAAATCAACACACGTTCCACCGTTCTTGCATGGTTGACTAATGCACTCATCAACATCCAATTCACATTCGGTTCCGACGAATCCAGACGGGCAGACGCACAAGAAACTATTGACAAGATCCTACAAAGAACAATGTATTTAACACATTCCATAAAATTATTACACAGAATATATGTTATTGAATAAACAACTATGATTTTGAGGTCATTAAATTATTGTTATTATTGTTGATTTATGGTGTCAGCAGCATTATAGGCATTTTAAGGTCACTTATTTTGTATTATGGCAGTTTTAATTGATGGTGTCAACTTTATGAATGATGATGGGTCTTACTGAACTCATGTGTCAGAATATTATTAATCAGAGCTTTTATAATGGTAGATACTATCTCCTTCATCGTGCATAGGCACAAAAACCTAAATCTTTATTGCAAAACAAAATATATACTAAGTTAATATCAAGATAATAACACATACAATGCAACAAGAAAATACATACAAATTACATATAAACAAAGCCTATGAGAGTAGGCCTACGCCATATGAGAATAAGACTAGGCCCAGGCCCACTATTATAGAAAGTTGCTGAGAATGTGCAAGATTATTTGCATGTGTTGCCATGTGGATTGTCAATCACTCAATATTATTATTAAATATAAATGTTAATTTTTGTTTGTAAATTGTTTGAATGTGATGCTATGAATCAATGGTATTAAATTAATGGTATGTATTTTTAGAACACGATGTTATTTAAATAAATATAACAAAAACAAAAAACAATATATTTAATAAGTACAATAAAATCTGGTGATTAATGTAGAACATGGCCCCGCCATTCGTCGGAGAAATCTGACCTCTCGTCGGGGGAATTAGCCCCCCCGTCGGGGACCTCAACCACCCCCCACCCTTTGGGCAAGTCCTGAGATGATGGTACTCAGTGGTGGACAGCAGATTCAGAACTCACAGATGCTCAAATGATGTTAGTATCCAGTCTAAAATATATGGGGTTTAGGCAGGGCCCCAATACCCAGGGGCACTGAAGAGCCACCAACAAATTTGTGGCAATAACGCTGGTGCTCACAAGGGCCCACTCAGTCGTGGAATTCCTGGCCCCAGCATTACACCACTGATGGAGGTTGTGGGTGGAGAAAACGACAGAAAAAAATGCTTTAATATTTAAAGACAAAGAGATGAAAAATCAAATGCTGAGATGTAATACATAGCCTAGACATTTGCCTTACCATGCACGTGGCCCCATTTTCACAACGCCCAATGCAGTCATTCTGATCTATTATAAAAGACAAAATTATAAACAATTAAAAAATTAAAACATATAATGGAGAAGAATATGCAGATTTCCTTATATATGGTCCCCTTTCTATTATAATTATCTAACAATTTTGTAATGAACAGTGGTTTCTGAGACCTTCTGTGAGTCCAATATGCCCATAGACTTTGAAATAAGTGTAATTATAATACACAAGCAGTACAATATTATATAAACTATCGGATACCAAGCATTTTTTAACAAAAGTCAGAACTGCTGTTAGATCCATCATAATGGTGATTATCTATAAAACAGAATGATTCATAGAGCCGAGGGAATTACAGAATGGTATTTATTTAGAATCTTCTCAATTTAGTAATTATAAAAAAGGTCATGAATTGACCTTCATCTGATGACTTTGGTCAGGTTGGATTTACTTTAAAGTCAGGCTCCAGAGGTAAAAATATTTTTGATATGTTGGAAAACTGATTTATCTAAGACACAAAAAGGGTGTTTGATGAAAATCTTGGAAACAGTTCATGAGATACAGATTTTTGGATAATTAAAAACTGAGGTGGCGGGGGAGGGGGTGGAAGCGGCACAGGAGTAACCACCCTCCTTTTCATCTTTTTTCGTCAAACACCCTTTTTGTGTCTTAGAAAAATCTGTTGTACAATATATCAACAAATTATTTTACTCCGAGCCTGGCTTCAAAAGTAAATTGAAATTTAGGCATTGTATAAGCCCTGTTGAATGCAGTTTCAGGTCATATCGTATTTATTTCAAGTTCAATATTTATACACAGACATATTTAAAATTAGAAGTTTTGCACCTTTCTCCACCTCCCCTAACAATAATACTTTAAATATAAAATCTGATGATTGTTATGGCCTAAATAGTAGGAGACTAGTGACATTAACAGCAATTACAAAGATCAGTACAAACATTTTCGATATTATAATTCTCGGTAAACGTGGGTGGCAATAATAACGTGACTCGTCTGCCTGTTTCCGGTTAGCTTCTCTCAGTCAACTATTTATTTTTTATAGCAATATTAACTGCTTATGTCTTGTTGCTATACTTGAGTTTTTTTTTATGAATTAAATTATTGTAATACAACATATACAAATTTTGGCTGTCAGTCAGTAATAAACATTTTTTAAAAACAGAATCAAGTAAAGACCTACATTCAACTTGCGACTATATTTTGTTGGGGATAGTTCATTGACATTTTTACACTTCAATAAAGTAACCTATGCCACATTTTAAGCATCATTTCCAATTCTTCCTTTTTTAAACTGATACATCTGATAATATCAGCCATCACTATGCATTACCAATATGTTACACAGGTCTCCCTCCAATTAAATACCACTTATGGTCCGGGGGTTTCATGGTCTTTAACAGCTTGTCTTAATTAGAAAAATTATTTTTATAAAAATAAATGATAGACATCCATTTAGGACTACAGAAAGGTGGTCTTTAATTAGAGGTAGTATTTAATTGAAGGGGTCTTAAATTAGAGGGAGACCTATATATTTTTTTTGCTTTGTTTTTAAATTCCTCTACAGGTCCTCTAATTCAACAGAAGTCAGGCGCATCCTGTTTTGCAATATTACACGCTAACATTATTCCAAAGAAAATGTATGGAATCAAGAACATATGTTGCCCTTGAACATTGAAATGTTCGTTGTATTTTATGTGGCTGATATGACCATATATAGAACGGAAGTTGATATGAAGCAATGGGTAACATGCTTACTTGTGTCGCAGTCTTTTCCTGTCCAACCGGGATGACAATCGCAGAAGTAATCACCTTGGGCATTACGACATGTGAACGCATTTTGACAAGGACTACCGAGGCATTCGTTTTTATCTGTTAAAGGTTAAATGTTGAGTTTTTAGCATTGCATAACAATAAAATGTATGTGTCTATAAATAGGAGCATAGGCATGGATCTATCCATTAATATAAAACATTACAGTAGTTTGGTGCTCAAAATGTATTTCTTTTAAAACCATAATACAGTATATTGGTAATATACTTTTTTACTTTTTTTTTTTACTTTTTTTTTTTTGGAATGTTCAAATTATATTCTAACAATGTTATGTAATCCAGGGGCGGATTTTGGGGGGGCCAGCCCGGCCCCGGTTCCCCCTTTTGGGAGGTAAAAAAAGAAAAAAGAAAGAAAAAAAGAAAGAAAAAGAAAAAAATGATAGCCCAGAACGCCTCAAATGTTATTTTCGGGCGTCTAAAACACTAAAATTTCGCCTAGGATATTGTTGTCTCGATCGGCCTAAATTTCGGCCCCCCCTTTTTGGACATCTCTGGATCCGCCCCTGTAATTGCTGGGTTGGATCCTGCAAACAGAAAGGAAAGAAGAAGAAAGACAATCTTTACATCAGTACCGAACCCCCACCCAATGCGCTCATGGAATTATACTATTGTATTTTCAAAATTATGTTAATTTTAATCAACTGAAATAATATAAATGTTTCTTGTTAAAATTACGGCCTAAATTAACTATATATAATTATCAAAAAATTTAATAAAATACATTCATAGTGACTGTTGGAATGACGCCATAAAAATGGAACAATTGATTGATTGATTGAAAGCAAACAGATTTATAGTGCAGACTGGAAATTTTAAGAGACTTTCAGGTATAATAAATGTTACCAATTACTTAAAATTGCCTAGATTTTTTATCAGTTCAGCCAAAGAACATCACACACCACAGGAGCAATAATGGAAACCCATAAACTGGTCTCCATTAGATGAGGCAGCTCTGTCGTAACAGGTGCGACGACTTCCATGCTCCAAATAAAGCATGAAATTAAAGGTGTATACTTAGTTTTTACGTAGCCTCCGTTTCCGCAAACATGTTAAAGTTGTTTTAGGGCAGTAAAGTACTTATCAATCAAGAGTAATTTACAGCTAATGGAGTACAAATCATTTTAACTGTTCATACACTAGGGTTCTTAATTATATCACTTACCTAACTGACACAGTGGACCTTGCCACTGTTCTAGACAAATGCACTGGAATCCATTAACAAGGTCAACACACAATCCCCCATTTACACATGGCTGGTTGGCACAGTCATTGATATCTAGAAGAATATCATGTTTTAATGCGTTAGCATATCTGTGTCAAAGCATGGTATCATAATGATTGCTGGATGTGTGAGCATGGATGGATGGAGGTGAAAGCAAGGATGAATGCTGATGAAAGTAATTCTTGATGGATGCAACAATAATTGTAGACAGTAATCATTTATAATAAGCAATATAAAGATCAACAAAGCGCAAGCTCGGTGGTCTAGTGGTTATGAACCCAGGCTGGTTATTTGGAAGCCGCAGGTGCAATTCCCACCTGAATCACTTGCAAATTTTCCTTCTTTTAAAAAAAATTATATTATGATATAATTTAGAAAGCTATTCTCGGACAAAAACACATTGTGCAGATAGTATAAATGATAACATGAGATATTACAATGCACATTGCCAATTTAAACACAATAGATGACCAGATATCTATACATATTTACTAATATTTTATATATTTCTATTTATTTATTCATTTAAACCATGATTAAAAATAGATTAACATTAAAATATTGTTCCTATATTTTTTATATATACTAATAAACTGAATGATAATGAGTCTAATGATTTTCATAGTAAAATGTCTGAATGAGTAAAATTGTTTCGATTCTCATCTCACTGGAATCTTTGTTTAAACTGAACTAATCAAAAGTGTTTAAATATTTTTTCCAAGTTTCATCACAAACAGCAATATCTTTCTAATAATGCTCTGTGATTAGACAACTAATGTGTACTGTACCATACCATGCACAAAATACGCTGAAGAGCAAGCACATCAAAGACATATTTTGGCACTTAAAAAAAAAAAATGTAATGCATGGGTAGGTAGCCTATTACTGGTACTGGTACTTGTAGCTGTCTGATTTCAGACATTCGGCAGCCATTGACATTATGTTGGCGTTAAAAGACTAACCCATTAAAACATAGTTTGCAGACAATCATACAATGTGTCAATAACCAGATTTTTGTGGGAAAAAACTCATTAACAGTGTTTTCATTCTTCTTTCACATTACGTTTAAGTGCAACCTTTTGAAAACAAATTTGCGAGTAGTCATGCTAATGGTCTGGGCTATATTCGCAGAAAATTTAAAATATAACGAGATAAGGGTTCTTGTAAATACAACACCATATCTCTAACATACAAGCTAAAAACCATAAATGATGCCCTATACGATGGGCCAGCCAACCAATAGTGTATTTATTTTTGCAATATTTAAAATAGGAAAAGACACGTGTTAATTCAACTTTATCTTTTTAAGTTTGTATTTTGTAATTCCATTATGAGATTCACAAGCATGTATATTCTCACATGCCTATAGTCGCACTTGTCACAAGGGTTTCATCAGACCATCTGCCAGTGTAGAGTAACATTCTGCCATTTTGTGCCTTTTAATCAATTTGCCTGACAGATGAAATAAGCTTTCTTTCCCATAATTCTATGAATTTCAGTCTAATAACGCAGAAAAAATGTATCTGGTTTAACAGAAGGAATTTTGGATGAAAAACTCTGGGTGGCCTGAGGCCACTTGTCACCTTAGCACAATAGTATATTCATTTTGGGTTATCAAATCCAAAAAAGGCCCATTTGAAGATTGTATGAATCAAGTGGATTGCACCATATGAGTTCCATTTCATATTAGCGGATTTAACAGACAGTATGACTTCATCATATCTATTTCTAGATATGAATATCCTCTCATCGCACTTGTCAAAGTTTAATCAAATTTTGATATGCTACCAAGAACCTGTAATTGTTGTTTCCTTTAACTGAACATTATGGGAATGTATGAAATACTTGGCCTACACCAAGCTTGTACATTAAAATGTCAAAGCTGTTTACATATGATGAAGACGAAGCATGGGAACAGACTAACGTATAACCTTTAATAGTGGAAAATTTTTTTTTTCATATCATTAATTTCACATTTATTACAACTTTATGTTTTAATTGCACTTAGTTTAATCTGATTCTTTGGATAATTAGATTGATTTTTTTTTTCATGTCATAGCAATGATTTATTATAAATTCTGGTTATCATATTTATTATTATTATTTATTTATTCTTTATACTATACTGTATATTGCACTGATTTTTAAAGTGGTACAGTTTAAACATAACAAAAATATATACAATATATAGAATTGATTAACAATAATTAATTTGCTAGCCATTTTGTAAGGATTGTCAATAGCAAATATATAACTGTCCTACTTGTAAATGACAATTCTTTTCACAACACAAACACTCACATACGCAATACTTTACTCAAACTAAATCTTAATATGAGGTTTAGGGAATGGAGTTGTGTTTGGTCGTGAGAAAAAAAATCCTACAACACTGACAGGAATTGAACCCAGGATCCTAGGTTTGGAAGGCAAGCACCTTAACCACCAAGCTACAGCTCAAATAAATTAAATAAGAATAACATCATTATCAAATTATTGTTGATAATATTATTTTGCTTTCCTATAGTGAGAGTTAAAAAACATATAATCAACACACATTTAGATACTACCAAACTATATGCATGAAAATTTCTAAATAAATATGAAGAGGTTTAAAACATTTCTACAAATGACTTTTCAGTCATAAAAAATTACCTTCAGTACAAGTTTCACCTTCCCAGCCAAGAGTACAGAAGCAATTGAATTCATCCCCACTTTCTTGGCATGTTCCCCCATTCTGACAAGGGTCAGTGGCACATGGACGTTGGGCTGCAAAAATGAAGAGAACACACAAAAATTAAGTGGAGGTTCTAAACTTATAAATACTGAACAAATTTTTTTTTTCTTATAGATTTTGAAATAGTTACTTAAATCTGACAAATAACTTGCAAACACTAATAATTTTAGTGCAGTGCACATGGTTTTAGTTCATCTCAGCAGGCCCAGACAACACCACAGCTCTTTGTTGTTTAGAATAGGCATGAAGGGGAATTCCCAAGTTATACCTTTGTTGTATAGGTAATCTTACAATATTTTCATGTTCTTTAATTAAATAAAAGGTATAAAGTGATGAATTAATACACTAGACACATGGTTTTATTTGAACACTTTATTATGACATTGTAGAGTGATGAATAAAAACACTAAACACACGGTTTATTCGTAGGCCTAGAGGCTAGGTCTAGCCTAGGTAACAATGTTTGTTTGTTCATAACTATTGAGTGTTACGTACGCTTTAGGTCGAAGGTCACCACACATTTTATTTTTAATAAGTATTTTTGTTTTATTTTCTTTCAGTACATTTACTAATTTAAATAAATGATTACTATGCAGACATTTTTTTCCATTTCGCGATAGCTTTGATGATTTCAAAGTGAAAATTGTCACAGTGTCACAGTATAGTGCTAAAATTACTGTAATGGCCGTTGACAAAATTTTGTCGCTAAAAAACAGCTCTCCTCAATATCTTGAGAGCTGTCAGTAGCTCTCCTTCTTTTCCTTTAAATCAAGGTCTGTCCTCCCCTTTCAATCCATAAAAAATTCCAAAATGCCCTTTAGAACACCCAGTAGGTAATTTTCTTAGAATGTCTGAAGTCTCCGGTTCAAATCCCTGGGTGCCAAATATTTATATCTCTCTAGTTGTCCTTCAAAATATACATGACATTTTCGCTTGTAAAAATTCCTCAGGGCACAGCCATTTATCCCACGATTCTGTAGACTACATTTCCTGTTCCTTGGGTTTCCAAAAAATTGGGTCAAATAATTTTAGTTAGAATCAAAAGGTACTCAGACACTGATTTAATTAGGAACCAATATCAGACTAGACTTTATATAAAATTAAACATAGAAATATGAATCCCATATTTGTGAAAAACATTTCTATATTTTTTTAGAATGATTTCAAATGTAATGAATTTTAACTATATGACTACACTATTTTATGTTACAGAGGCAGGTTTATAGGTAATAGGGCAGGCAGCCAGCCTTGGCTTCCCTAAATGTTTGATAAACATATGCAAATAAATATTGAATCCATTTCTATTTTATTGTTTTTTATACTGATTATCTACTTTTTCATTTACTTTGGATATCAGTAAATTGAAAAAATGTAAGTACATTTTAGACTATTGTTCTGAAAAATACAATATTTCCGAGTGCCTTATGATTTTTTTGACATTTGGATTGCACATTGAATTATCTCAATAATACCCTGAAAAGGTTGTTTTTCTCAAGGATATAATTGATAATTCATAACTATCAATATTTTTCTAAATCCTATTTTATAACAATTATGTGGGTTGCATTATTGTTAAAGGTTTCAACAATTACGTTTTATCCTCGGAGTCCCTTTTTCCCAAGAATTGAAACTACTGATGCGCCCAAGTTGTAAGTACATTTTAGACTAATTGTTCTGAAAAATACAATATTTCCGAGTGCCTTATGATTTTTTTGACATTTGGATTGCACATTGAATTATCTCAATAATACCCTGAAAAGGTTGTTTTTCTCAAGGATATAATTGATAATTCATAACTATCAATATTTTTCTAAATCCTATTTTATAACAATTATGTGGGTTGCATTATTGTTAAAGGTTTCAACAATTACGTTTTATCCTCGGAGTCCCTTTTTCCTAAGAATTGAAACTACTGATGCGCCCAAGTTGTAAGTACATTTTAGACTAATTGTTCTGAAAAAATACAATATTTCCGAGTGCCTTATGATTTTTTTGACATTTGGATTGCACACTGAATTATCTCAATAATACCATGAAAAGGTTGTTTTTCTCAAGGATATAATTGATAATTCATAACTATCAATATTTTTCTAAATCCTATTTTATAACAATTATGTGGGTTGCATTATTGTTAAAGGTTTCAACAATTACGTTTTATCCTTGGAGTCCCTTTTTCCCAAGAACTGAAACTACTGATGCGTCCAAGTTTGGCGACATCATTTAACCATGAATTACAGTCAATAATCAATTCGCTAATAAGCTAACCGTGACCTCATTTTCACCTGTTTTAATATGTATCCAAGTGCACAATGAACATTATATTTATAATTATACTTAAGTTAATTACTTCTGACAAACATTTCTTTTTCAGCAAATGGTGGTAGACCTACCGATTATAGACAGGAAGTGATTTTGTATACATTTATTGATAATTAAAGTATTATATAATAATTTGGTATTCTTATACCTTGGTGTTATTATGAGGTTTAAGTGTTGGACGGTAAAGGTCGTGTCATGACCTAGTATTAATAATTTTGTTTGTAATAGCTTATTTTCTTTCTTCAATCAAATTTCCAATTCAATTCCGTATTGGCAATACAGATTTGTAGATGAAGGAACTGACAAACTTTACATATTTACAGAAAGTTTTAATGATGTAACAATAGATTGGGATTAGGCTCCCCAGGGTAAAGAAATAAATAAAATAAAAATGATTAGTAAATACCATCAAAGATATAAATTTGCAATCATGAAAAGATTTTAAAGATTTTAACTTAAAACATGACTGCTCCTTCCAAGTGTAAAAAAAAACACTAAAAAAATTCTGTTCAAAAATGCTTGAGTCTACATAAATTAATTGTTCCACTATACTTTTTTTATTACTGTATGTAGAATATTACCAACACAGAAGAATTACTATCAGTGTTTCAACTAAATTTTTGTATACTAATTAAGGCCAATAACTTCTTTTAGTCTAGTTCTTAGGCAAAGTACCATTAGTTAGTTGGAGGGTACAGTGCCATAATTACCAACTTTTCCCCCCAAAAAATCAGTGAGAACATAGCAACGCACCACTGGCTGGGGTCCAAGGGGCCGCCTAGGGCCCACAGTTTGGGTCCATGGGGCGAAGGCCCATTGAAGCTTGAGCAATCTGGGAATTTTCACTATTGATTTGATTGATCTTGGACACTAAATTAAGTCAAATATATGTATACAAACTTAATAAAACCAAAAAGTTATACTCATTTAAATTTTACCATGTACATACAGTACACTAAACTAAGGATGAATGTTGCTTTGTACCCGACAGTTGCCTTGGTATAAAACTAAAACAATTTTTTACGGACTCGGGTCTTTTTGAAGATGGCTTATGTACCTTTTATTCATGATGTTACTATCATGTGGAAAACAATAAACAAACAAAGAAACTAAGATGATGAAACGAAGAAACCGTGACGGTGCGCGGTGCATTACTAGGTAATAAAAGCATACCAACGGCAGCAGGCATAAAGGGCGTCCTTTGTTGACGATTCCAGCGAGCGTACTGGACTTCCTATAGCCTTACTATTTGCTACACTAAACACTACAGATGAATGGCAAATGGTATATTTATTGGATATTACTGTATATATGCTGTTCGCAAATCTTTATTTATTATTTCATTTATTTATCTATTAGTGTAAAAATCTTGATCCGTGAGTAGCCTTGAAATCTGTGAATTTTTGTTCATCCGCAGTAAACCTGGCAAATGATAAATTATCAGCGAGTCTCACAGTCAATCTGTATATGCAGTGCTATATATAATATACAGTGATTAGTGTTGTCAATCGTTACCATGGTCCTTAGAGTTTCACTTCCTTGAAGAACAGGTGATCCCACTTCTTCCACAAATATTATTATTGAAGGACACTTAACATAAATTCTCAGGTATAATCCCACTTTGGTATAAGTGAACCCCTTAGTTTACGCCCAATTTTACGCAACGGATTTTCCTCGTGCAAAAGCCTTTAGGTTATGAGATGAAATGAGTAGGCTGACTTTTACAAACACTCAGTGCTGAAAAATTGCCTTTTGATTGAAAAGGGGATTCCCCGGGTATAATCCCTCCTTCTCCAAAATTGGCCCAATTTTGTGTTTCCAGGGACTACAGTACAAGAAACCCTAAAGGGCAACAACCTATAAAAGAAGCTTGTTATATTGTTAGATATATTACACAAAACATAGGCTAATCAACTCCATGCCTTACCATGCTTCCCTACCCACTTATCGTAAATGGACTCATTCTATCTAGAGAGAAACTACTGGCAATATCCCCCTAAAATCAAACCACTCAACAACATAATAAATGGCCAGAGAATTTTTCATAACTTTTACTTCATAACTTGATTATGCATCACCTTCAAAATATAACTCAGGTCACGTTCTCAATTATGCAATTCGACCAAATGTAAGAAAACCGCAGACATGTGGGATGAAGAGTATGATTTTTAACAATAGATAGATAAACAATTAAAATAAATTAGTTGAGTAAATTTCATGCCAAATAAACAAAAATTTGTTTCTCTATTCAAACCTTTTGTTAACAGGACGAAGGCCAATTTGTTTTGGCTGTGAGCTTTTTAATATAAAGTTGTTATGACATCAACATCGATTTGTGGAAAAAAAATTATAACGTAGCAAAAAAAAGTGGACAGGTGGCATGAGATACAAATTAAGTTTTCTACGGGACTTATAGCAATAAGAGATAATATTTTTAGTACAACCAATTTAATGAGATAAACTATATGTAGCTAGAATACAAAAATAAACCTTATTTACTTTATATTTATTATCATAATAATTTTTAAAAATTTTATTTATTTATTCATTCTAAAAGTAATCAATATTAAAAAGATTCAAGGATAAAAAACACAGAAAAGCACAAAAAGCAACTTATTTCCACTGTGGTCCCTAAATGAGAATAAAAAATACCAAAATAATAATAAAAAATAAATATGGAGACAATACAATAAATAAATTTTAAATACTACATAGAAAAATTAAATTTTCAAAAATAAACATCATCAAAATTAAACTATACTGTATTATGAAGTTTAGATATATAATGGAGTTCTTTAAATGTGTATAAAAGTGTAAAATATGTCAAAATTTAATTTTAATTTCATGATCTTAAAAAAAAGGGTCAAGGATAGAAGTACTTTTTTATTTTACTCATATTTAAAATATAAACTAGTGCCTAGATACTTTTAATAGCCAATTAAATTTAAATAATGATACTTGCATTTATGCAGGTTCCTGATACACCCACATAGTAAGATTCAACCCTGGCATGCAATCTGTATTCTTGTTTGTTTCTAAGCTTATCTTTAAGTCAATGCCTTTAAACAACCATTCCAATCGCCTCACTGGCTGACATGTCAATCAAATACGATTGACATCCTTACTACTACAATCTTCATAGTTTTGATTACTCTGCCTTGTTATCATTAATAGGAATCATATTTATTAGCTTAGAATTATAATAATAATAGGATATTTTTTTTGAAATATAACGGTAAATCAAATACAAAATAAGCTGCCACTGTAGATCTATAAAAATTTTTTTTTATTAAACATCGCAATACAAAGGAAACTTACGGGATCAATCCCACATAATCCAGCTTGAAAATCAAAATGCAGACGGATAAAAAATCTGGCATGCTTCGGGCAATGTCATCTAGAAACTGGGATTACTGTGGAGTATTGAAGGCTTAAGAAAGACTTACCAAATTCGCAGCTGGGTCCAAAGAATCCTTTGACACAATGGCAATCGTAGCCATCGCTTACTGACTGGTTATTAAGGCAAGTTCCCCCGTTGTGACACAGTTCCTCGTCGGAGCCGCAGGGGTCCAAGACTGTGAAGAGAATGTGCACATTAATCATGAGATGAATATATTATGACAGGTGCAGCTGAAAACATTCTCAAAGGATTTTAATGTCATTTGTTTCTTACCTAGGGCAATATTCACAAAATTATTGCTCAAAATGTCATTTGTTTCTTACCTAGGGCAATATTCACAAAATTAGTGCACAAAATGTTTTGATCAATTGTAATAAAATGCTTTTTTTGACTATATTTAAGTAGGCCTAATATATGATGTGTGTATACCACATTTGAGTGGAGATTGTTTTCCTTATAATATACACAACTTATATAAATTCAAAATATAAAAAAAAAATTAGCATCTTACAAATGAAAGAGATTTACATTGCCTCCTAGCAACCATTAATCTCTATATTAATATATAAGTTACAACATTAAACTTGTTATTGTTATTTTAAAAATTGAAAAAAAACCACAAAACATAAATGAAAAGTAGTTGAAAATACAGATAGATGAATTTGCATGAAACAATTATCAACTTGTGTTATAAAAACTGCAAATTAAATACATTAAAAAAAAAAGAATTGATATGAGAAATCCTAAAATCAATAATTATCATAATTGTCATTTCACTTTATGATAAAAACTTCTATTAGGCCCTATAAAAAATATTATTAGTTTATCACCCTATCTGGGCAGGAAAAGTGATGAGGGAGGGAGGTTTTTTTTTTTTAAATTTTTATTTTGCTAAAGTCAAATATCACCCTTGGGTTGTTTGCTGGTGCAGTGATATTCAAAGTAAAACATGATTTAGATAAGGCAATATCTACTAACTATATAATAAAATAAATGAAAGAAATAAATTAAAAAAATTTCAAAAATTTTTTTTTTCAAAAACAAATTTTTTCCCCAGTACCATAAAAGACATGAGCGTGAGGGTGATAAACTAATAATTTTTTTTATTGGGCCTTAACCCTTCTCATAATGTATTCCTTATATTATAGAAATATCAATTAGGCTCACTTATAAATGAATAAAATAGTAGGACATTTATCCTCAAAATTAATAGTAAAAAAGAAAGTCTGTAGAATAAGATGCATTATTATATTAAAAGAAGTATTCACCTGTAAACATTTCATACTAAATACAAATAACACCCTATAATAAGTAAGGGGTAACAGTAATTAATGTAATCACTGTAGTAAAACATGAGTTCTTATCATTCTGGTTAGAGCAAAACCAGATATTATATTTACCTATAAATACAAACACTATCCTATCAATAGGTATTCTCAGAGGGGGTAAAAGTAATTAAAGTAATCTTCATAAAACATGGGTTTTATCATTCTGAGTAATGTATTATGAAAGATGGATGAAAAGGTTATTTTTTAGAACCACTTTAAGTTGATGAACTTTTATAATATTAGTAATCATATCTACCTCAGATAAGGTTCACAAAAAACAAACCCATTTCCAATGTCCATTTAATATAACTCTGTGAGATGTCATTAAATTTTCTATCACAATATGAAAAATAAAACGAAAAAAAAAAAAAAACGAAAAAAAAAACACAGACTACAAACATTTGTTTTTGAATAAATGAATTGGTAAATTTTGTTAGTTTTACTTCTTGAGTTGGCATGGAGGGTTATTTACAAAACTCATTTTTATTTATCTTTCCAACTACAATTAAACTTGTTTCTAAACTGAATTGAAAATTTTGTTTACTCTACTCTAAAATAGTACTTGAATCAGTATGGTTGTAGTTAGAAAAACTACATATATTTAGTTTTCTTTTCTTGGATGTTTAGTATGCCTTGAAGTTATTTGCTAATAAAACAGGAAGGGATGTGTAAATATGGGCCTGAATATTGACCCATCATCTCATATTGGGATTGACCGACATCACAACATTGTTCAATATTGAACTGTCTTCTCAATGACAATGACCGATATTCATGGCATCGCTGAATTATCAAAACAAAGATATTGTCAAAATGTTTTATAATTTTATTCAGCATTCATTAAAATTTTAAAAGTGGTAGTTTATTCACTGAATTTTTTATTTGTTTAAAGTTCCACAGCCAATGTTTTCAAATACTAAAAAAATAAAGTATTCCTTAGCATAAAAAGACAGGATAAATTGATGTACTATCATCTTTGTAATACTTAATATATTAAAGAGACAATATATACAGTAATATATTAAAGAGACCATATATACAGTAATATAAATTTTCCAATTTTTTAAAATACTTTTTATATTTTATAACATTATCTAAATTCATTTCTATTTAACCACATTCATTTAAAATTCCACAGCCAATGTTTTCAATCACTAAAAAAATAACGTAGTCCTTAGCGTAAAAAGACAGGATAGATTGATGTACTATCACCATTATAATACTTAATATATTAAAGAGATAATATATAATATAAATTTTCCAATTTTTTTTTTATACTTCTTTATATTTTATAACCTTATCTAAATTAATTTCTATCCATCCATACTCATTTAAAATCTACAAATTGTTCGTTCACATTTGCAGGTATTTGGAAAAAAAAATATTGAAGGAAAAGATTGGTATATGATACTGTCTTTAATGAATGTTTTGCCAGGACACATGGTTGAATTGATAGGCACACTTCCATATACCACAAAATTCATCAACAGGCACTAGAATCACAAAGGCGGTTCCGGTGTTAAATCTTACCTTTTCCCTCCTGGGACAACAAACACACCCCTTGGGATTAATCACACAGCCTATGGCATGAAAGCACTGGATAAGGACTACAAGAAAATCTTAACAAAAGGCAAGTAGTACTTGACAATCTGCGTATATCATCTGTGATGGTACGGCCTTGAGTGGGCCTGATCTGCTTTAACCAACCAACAGGTTGAGTGTACGTGCTACAAGTGTTTCCAAACTTGCTTGAGATCCAGCACAGGTGAATTCAAGCTTATTAATCGCGATAACAAAACAAAAAGCACAATAAAAAAATTGTTTATCTACCTTACCTGTTTTCTTCATCAATCTGTTTGATTACAAGATGATAAGACTTTCATCGAAAAACCTAAAGTACCATTTTCCAAGATTTTAATTAAAGTAATGATAGTGATGCTCTATAGGTGTGGTAGGTGAGAGGTTGGTCCAAGTTATTCACATCTGGCACCCTAGTATACATTAGATGTAGTAGTGGATGGGTGTAGGTCCGAAGTACTTTACTCCATCCCCCACCCCCCACATTCTTTCATATTCCCAATAGATGTGATATCTGTTGGGTAGGTCTAAAATATCATTTTCTACTGTAATTACATTACTATTATTTAAACTAATAGTGTATTAAATTTAATTAATATAATTTCCATATCCATACAGTATAAAGTCAAGCATTTATGGTGGTCAGCATTAAGTCCGAGAAAGGTATGGGGTTTATATTCATTTTATTTGATTTAATTTAAATACTTTATCCATTATTAGTCTATATTTGCATTATTATTTCAATTAAAATATGGGTTGTATCATTCTGAGTAATGGATTATAATAGATGGATGCAAAGGTTATTTTTTAGAATCACATTAGGTCTATAGAAATGTATAAGTATAAATACCTCCCAGCAAGTGCTGTAGCTCTGGGGAGGGTGCATAGTACGTTCCCCCCAACATGCGTTCCAAAGCACTTCCCATCATTGCAAATTTTCAAGGCCTTGGATAATTGATTAGAAATAAGTCAACTTGTTTATCTGCTCCAGATGAGTGCATTCATAAAACTTTGATCAATAACAATCAATAAATACTCTGAAAGTAAAGCTTCTTCAAAAAGTCATCAAGAATTCACATACTTTGAATATACTCTCTGTATAAAGATGTATTCTTACTGTATCCAAATTCTTGGATCGTAAAGTCTGATCAGAAAATCAGATGAGTGTGTAATAATAATGGGGATGCTGGCGTGCAACACATGGGAAACCCAGTCCAAATTTTGGTTCAGAGTCATTGTGAACTTATCTTAATTTGTATAATATATATTTGTAATATCTAAAAGTTAAAAAAAAAAAAATTAAACTATAAAAACTATATCTAATTTTAAAAACAGATATTGCTTTATACTGGTGTATATTTGGCAATTTTTTTAATTCAGAAGTTTTTTTTAAATGGTTAATAACTGACATTGAAAAGAATGTTGCCCACCAATGCCAAAAAAAAAAAAATGTATGGCACTTGTGTACCTCAGGTAAGTCTTTCAGGTTTAGTAGTATCATGCACTGCCAAGCACATTACTACAAATACAGGAACTTGTAGGACCTGGTATTCAAGGTTCATAACACAATATACAATAATGATCATCAATTGAGACACTCCTTAAATTTGTCATCTTTTGATGGCATGATGATTAATATTAACTGATTAATAATCTCATTAATAAAATATTGATTACAATAATATTTTAGTTTCCAAGTACTTGCACTACTATTGTTACTATTGAAAGACATGGCCATGTTTTTGGTGCAAAGGAGGGAGTTACCAAGCTTTAGTAAATTTTTTTTTGTACTTTTTATTTTTATCTACACTTGGTAGCGGCAGATGTCAGAGACTTTTCTTAGATAGACGAAGACGCTAAACAAATAAATTATTATTATTATACACAGCCTTATACTGTTATACACAGCCTTATACTGTATACACAGCCTTATAAGATGATCCGTGTATACGATGACCCCTGAATTTCATAAGATTTTTTGATGATTTTTGTAGATTGAGCGCATAAGGTATTTCTCCGGTGTGCTGCCTTTTATGGTATTGATACTGCATCCAGCTGGCTAAAAACAGAGCCAAATGTAGGGCCAATCTTCCAAATTATGGGTTTTAACTGTTCATCGAAAATCTTGTTTTCCCACATTTAAAAATACATTCATTCATACTAACAGTTAGTAGATTCACTTGTTACAGACAATCCACACATAAGACGTTATGTTTTAAAAATAAAAATATGTTCTATGTTGCGTGTATAAGACTCCTCCCTGTTTTTCCATCGTAATTTGTTATTTTAAGCTTCATCTAATACGCAAGTATATGGTTTTTTTTTTGCCAAGTACAATAAGCAAACGGTAGTTGAAATTGGCAGGAAAAGTGGAAAACAGAAAGCACACTGGATATATCAACAGTGTTAACATGCACTATATTTTACTCAAATGATTTCCTTAAAAAACATCCTTAGGTAACCGCTACCATCCTTTTCGGCAGCTGTGATCCACACCTCATCCTGACTAGCCTCCATCCACTCCCATTCCTAATATCCTTACCCCACGCCATCCGGAACGACATCCTTCCAATAGTTAGAATTTACAGTTTTAAACCCAGTTATAGTTTTCAAATAAATGATTGATTACAGAATAAAATTCACTTTTATCTATATATAGTAATAATTATGACTAAAAAATATCTTACAACTAAGTAGGCCTATGTACTTGTGTTTTTCACCTCAACTCTATAGTAGTTTAAATTTTTTAGTTCGAAAAATGTTTTTTAGTTCGAAAAATAACTTTCACACGTTGGTAGATTTAGTTATTTGATCTCCAGTTGAATTGTTCTGAACCAGAAAGCAAAAGCTGAATGGCAGACAGGTAAAGACTTGAATACTAGATCCATCACAGGACTAGCGGGTCAAGCCCCATTGCTTCACTCCATTCCAAGCCATCAAACCTTCTACACATATCCATAAGTCATAGCAAAACATAATGACAACTAGGGTGCGCTGGCTATAACTAGCTGAGGCTGAGTGAGACATACCACATGCTTTCTATTAAAAGCAATTTGGTAACAGGCCAGGCATGCTTGCTTAATCTATATGATGAGAATCCCAGGGCCAGACCACCTCTATCCCCATTTGGCCTTCGCTTGAAAGAGACCATAGGGAGGCCTGGCATTTTCAGTGTAGTACCTGTGAACAAGCAATTGGCTGGGCCTAATTCAGTCGCATTGCAACATGTGTAAATTCTTCCCACCACTGTATTTTGTTTTCTTAGGATGACTTATACGAGATTAGCATCACCACAGATACTATTAATACATACCTGTGACATTACTATGGCAACCTGTTTCTACCATCAGATGCATATTAGGAGATGTGGAAAAGCAAAGATTATGAAGGCAAACAGAGGATAAGCCTCTAAGGTGAGCAAATCCAATGACCTATTCTTTATGGATCCCTAGATACCGAATGCAATTCTTTTGACAACAACCAGAGATAAAGTTGATTGTTGTTGCATAGCAAAGAATTGACACTATCAGCAATACTATAATCATTTGAATTTCCAAATTTTGCGGTCCATTTCTCAATATGATGTTATAATAATTATTGATTGGCCCTCATTAAATAGGAAATCGTAATCAGCAGCCGCAGTGCAGTGCCAACCAAGGTACAACATATAACAGATACATACGGATACAAAAATTGTTCTTAACCCATCTAACTCTCAATATAAGGGTTATTCGAGGAGCTAAGGGAAGGGAAATTAAAACCCAATGCTGGCCGTGGGGGAATGGGGGGGTGTGAGGAACAATACCTCTCAGCCAACTGCTCAGCTTGTCTGTAAATATAATATGTGAATCATTGCTAGTTACGTTGGAAACTTTTAATTACAATTATATAATCAATCAATGACTGCGATGTTACCTGAAAAAAATTGGTCCGGTGTGCACTATGGCTCATGTGGATATTAAAGAACGCAGTACAGTACTCTTTGAAAAAAAGTAGTGAACGTCTTCCCCCTGTACTTTCAGACGGACCCCATTGGAAACGAGTCTTCAGACTTTCGTGCGTTATCTACAGTGTATTTCACACGGAAGTAATCAACTATTCATATACCATATAAGCTGGTAAATGTCTTGCACCGATCATAATTTCTTTTTCACTAAGCGCCACTTTTTTTACCATTACTTGATATATATAGACAGAAAGTTATTTAAATTTACTTACATTGATTGCAATACCGTCCTCCCCAGCCTAGTTCGCAAAAACATTCAAACGGCGCACTACACCAGGCATTCTCACACATTGGATGAACAACGCATATGTTGCAAAACTCTCCCTGCCAACCGTGAGCACATCTGTAAAAATCGCATTTCAAAAACAATTTATTCATTTAAAAGAATAATCAGGCTTGGAAAAAAATCTTTTAAAAACTGACCCCTCCCCCCACCAAAATTTCTCCGGGGAAATGTGCGATGCCCGAATACTGGTTGCACACTTTTTCCAGTACAGAAAATAATAGAGGAAAAAAATTTTATTTCGCAGAGATAGATACAAACAAATATCTTTTAAATATTTTGCATATTGTCAGGCTTGCCAAAAGTTAAGGTCAAACGGTAAACTTAATGAAAACGTACTTATTAGCATCCACAGATTGTGTCAAATCATTTGCAAACATAATTACTCCGGTCATCAAATAAATTCATATAACAAACACGCACAAATGTGCAACCTCCTTCGCTTCCTGCGGAGCATTACAAAAGTTTAACAAAAGGGCCATTAACACGTAGCAGCTTATTTTTGCCAACAAGTAAGCCTTCACTGTCTTTAAGTAGCTGCCAAGAGGAAGGGGAAAAGTTTTTAATGGAGGCACTGTCTTGGGTATCACAAAAGTTATTGTGGTAATTAAATATTAAATTCTTTTATGCATGGTTGTTCCATAGAAAGAGTGGGGAAAAAAAATAGAAAGATGTGGAACCAGAGAGAAGGATGAAGTGAGAATGCACTGAGACTAATGGATGGGAGAATAATAAAGAGGAAATAGAAAAAAAGATGGAAGAAGTAATGGTGCAAAAGGGAATGAAAGGAAGGAATAGGGCAAGGCGAGTCACGATGGCAAGAAAGAAACTTAATTTTTGCCAACAAGTAAGCCTTCACTGTCTTTAAGTAGCTGCAAAGTGGAAGGGCGAAAAGGGTTCAATGGGGGAACTATCTTTAAATCAAAAGTTATCATTAATATTTTATGCACAGTTGTTCAATAGAAAGGGTGGGAAAAGAAAAGAGAAAGATGTGGAACCAGAGAGAAGGATGAAGTGCGAACGAGCTGAGAGAAAAGGATGCGAAAGATTAATAAAGCAGAGAAAATTCAAAAAAAGGTGGAAGAAGTAATTTTGAAAGGAAGGGATAGAAGAGGAATGGATGGAACAAGGAGGGTTGGAATGGGAAGAAAGAAATATGGTCGAAAGCAAAGTAGGAAGAGCTAAGTATGAAGATAGAGTTATGAAAAAGAACACAAGATGGAGGAGTGCCAGTGCAGGAACAATCAGGAGATGAAGAGATATTTGTGGATAGTATAAGGATGCTAAAGTTAGAAATGTTGTGTCCGAATTGACAGTGTCAATTAAGTGACGGAGAACAAAACTCTTGGGGCAGCACAGCCTGTTGCTACGGCCGCGGCATGTATTTGGGCCATAGTGGCACGACGGCTGATGTACAGTATGGCTAGGGCCTAGCTTACAGTAGGACGAAATACATTGCTTAAGAAGAAATTTGCGTAAAAGTGAATTTGCAATCAGTATTAACTGTGATGGTTTAATCAACATTGTATTATATAATCATTGAAATGTTGCAATACATTCAATTTCTAGGCCTAAACTGGTGACGTCATACACAAAAACATGCACATTTCTTGGCGGATTGGTTCTGGAACGAGATAATAAAAGCCCTCTAATGATCACTACTAGCTGCCCATTATACTAAATTTATTATTAAAGTTAACTTGTGCAATAAACTAGAAATGGTATATTGTGGGTTATTAATAACACAAGGGTAAGTAACTTAAAATTGTTTTTCTTTAACACATGACATTACAAAGAAGGATTAAGGTATCATTATATCTGACATTAGAATCAACAAAGCCATTTAATAGGGAAAAAAAAGACAATTCTAAAGCTGTACATACTTTCCCACAGTGGTCGAAGGTATACTCACATGGAGAACCCTACAGATTGTTTATGTGTGTCTGGAATAGTACAGTGAGAGAGGGAATAAAACTTAAAGAACCAGGGGACTGGGAGGAGGGGGGAGGGAGGGGGAGATGGTATTTGAACCCCCAAGATGGGCTCCATAGGAAGAGTTCTAGTGGTGGTCAGGAAACAAAGCTGCATTCTTATGCATATAAAATGTGAATTTTATCACCATTAATAAAAATATATGAGGCAAGAGGTGCTTTAGTATGTCAGGGGGGTGCTCACTTGAAAAGGGGATACAGGCGAACCATAAAAATCCCTGTTATGGGCCTGAATAAATCAAGGTGAATAATATAATTTTAAATTTACCCACTGAATCAAGTAGGAATATTGCTGTTAATGTTACATTATAATTTTATTTATGACATTTACGATTAAACCAAATCTGAAACTTCCTATATATTTTTCTAACATTTAAGACCAACTTACTGGTAATTCTTCAGGCATCAAATAAGGGTGTAATCAAGTGAACAAAACATTTTATATTTCTTATCTTGTCCTATATTTTTGTTTTCTAAAAAAGTCTTTATTTGTTTTCATTCTTATTTGATAATTGCTCTAAATACTTAATTCTAGAATGCCTTATTCATTCAGAATCTTTGTAATGGAATTAGCAAGGATGAATGTTGGTTAGACATCCTTCAAGAAAGTCCTTGGTTCATTAATCCCCTTGTATCTTGGTTCCTAATTTCTTTGTACCTAGTTCCTAATCCCCTTGTACCTGGTTCCTAATCTCTTGTACTTGATACATGCACACACAAATACTACTTCACTAAAAATTAACAATGTCCTATTAATCAATAGTTTAGTAATCCTTTAATTCTTCAAATTAAAAAAGAAATTTCTTGGTAGATGAACATCCAATGAATCATAACATGGATCATTTAATCCAATCATCATGATTATGATCATAATTAAATGCATATAAATTTCAAATAAGTATGTTCTCTTTTGTGTTTTCTTCTGCTTTGTCTCAAACTGTCTTTACCAATTGGGAACATTTTTAACCACTTGGTTGGGACCGTTTTATCAAATTGAGACCAATTATACCACTTGGGAATATTTCATCGCTTGGGACTGTTTTACCACTTAAACTGATTCACCGTCTGTTATATATATGTCCCCACAACCTGAGCCCCAACATGGTTGGAACCGAGGTGTTAACATTTTGAGAACATGGAACTCTAGCTTGCGTGGAAGTTGCACTCTCATACTTCAAAAATTTTACCGGTACTATGTTCATGATAAATTAATATATCAACAATACAATACAATTATTTTTCTTAATACAATCGCACCATCTGCATCCCCCGCCCCTTGCATCCGCCCTAGGAAGTATTACTCAGTACAAATAAAAAAATAAATAACATATATAAACATCCTTGAATGAATTAGGGATGTGGTTATGTTGTTGAAAATTACAAAATGATTGAATGATATTCAATTATTATTAGCATTTGGTTGAGTAACAATAGCTCAGCATATTCAATATCATTGATCACCATATTAAGCATTGTCAAAGGGCATTGCTATACACGTCCGTTTGTACAGTATGTGAAGTCCAACGTCTCCTAATCAATTAATAATAATTTCAAAGAATTCCAATTAGATTATATCAAAACTTCCACTGCTTAATTCTTATCGCAGTCACTCAAAAAAATAGACAATGCTGCCCTTATAAGTATGTTTTATGATAATCATGAATAACCAAATATTAACATGAATAATCATGCAAAAACATGAATAATCATGAGTAAATATAAATATGGGAATGAATGAATGTGTAAATGAATGCATGGATAGATATAAGAATGAATGCCTACCCAACTTTTCAAATCAAAAAGTAATTGTTTAGTTGTGAGGAACTAAGTTTGTTCTTTCTATGAAAAATGGAACATTTGTAAATGTATACTTGTCATCCATTCTATAAAAGTCACATTATGTTAAACATGACTCGTTTATGTACTTGCGGTTAATGTCCCAAGTGCAATAAAAACAACTTCAATGAACAAAGTATCACTTATATTATAAAATGAATAGTTGATGTATGCCAACTATCTTGAAGCCACAAAGCACGCTCAGTGTCAAGATATATGACGACAGATTATTATTATAGTCATATTACTGACTCATAATAATAGCGATATTTCATCAATTTTTAGTTTCCATGATATTATGTATCACTGGGGCATTGCCTCAAATATTTTTTTAGAAGTGGGGATAAAGAAGATATATGGACGGGGGGAAGGGGAGAAATATAAAAACAGATTAACTTACCTGCACTCTCCGGGACTATTGGTACAGTTAGCACGTAGAAGATTACAGCCAGTCTTACAAACAGCTAAAATAAATTGTTAAAAACATCATTAAAATATTTAATTCACACTTTTAGTTAACAAATCTCTATTGAAAAAGTTTTTTTATTCAAAATTTTAAGTAAGCCCAAATCATACCACCTTTCAGTCAGTGACTGACAGGTCTCGGATCTTGTTCTTCAAAAAATTACTGAACTATTAATACAGTAGGCTTATATATTTGGATTTTAGAAACAGGTGTTTTTCCTTCAAAAATACATAAAACTCAACAACACAGAATCACTTTTCCTTATGTTTAAACACAAGGCAAGGAATCCTGGAAAGAAGTCTATACTAGTGATCCTTGATAAATGTGGACCTTGGGAATTGTATCAGTGAGTCAATCATCAGAAATGTCTGAAGAATGATTAAAGCTTCTCCATTCACTCTTAAATTCACCTATAAAATAACCCCAACACAAACTGTAACAGAGGAGTAACTGTTTCGCAAAGGCAACTACAGGACAGACCTGCAAGGAAACTACTACTGTACTATACTTCTAGTAATATGACCCAAACAGGAAGACAATAATTTTAAACTTTTGTCATCTTGTTTATTTACAATTAATGAGTTTTGTAATAATTGCCTGGTTTAGCACTCAAATTCTGTTCTCCCCATTAAATCATTTGAACAGAATAAATAATGAGGGGTTTTAATAACTTTGTGGGAAGGAGAGAAGAGGGACATACAGGTGAGAATAATGCTAATACATCAGCCATGTTTACACAGCCATTTGCTATCAGATAAATCAAGCGTCTACGCACGATAAAAAAAATGATAAAATAAATCATCAATTGTACCAGGAAGTCACATGATTAGAACTGACCTGAAAAAACATGCGCACTTGCTGCTTGCTTTGAAATCCTTAGTCAAAAAAGATTTAAAATGTATTTCATCGATAAAAACATATTTTTTAACTACTATTCTGCAAATAATAAATTTTATTCACGCTGTTTATCAACAGCGAATTCCGTGATGACTCGCACAGTTCAAACAGCAGCTAATTTGCATAAAGGTCATGCTGATAATCTCTGTTAACACTGCTGCGATGTGGCAGTAACTCTTTAGACCATTACGGTTACTGATCTGTTAGCAGAGTTGCAGAGTTACCAACTCCGTTTACACGGCCGCTTAACAACTATAACATTGGATAAACGCGATCAACACAGTGATCACCTGCCATGTAAACAAGGCTATTATGCCCACCCCCAACACCAAACAAGATAACAGGCTCCCTGATGGATACTAACAGATTTTAACTGTTTTTGGATAGTGAATTTGATTGGAAGATGATCAGATGGTGGAGTGAAAAATAAAAAGATAAAACAACCCTATGAATTTAGTACCAGCAAGACTTTCCGGTGCCATTGTCTGTGTAAACGGGGTTGCTTATAAAATGTTTTAGTCAGCCCTGACACTGATATTACAAATACCCCTTTAGCTGTTCCTTTGCCATTGTTATTAAAATATTTAGCATCAATCAATGCTTTTCTTTTTTGTTTTTGCTACCATCATCCTTGCTGTCTTAACCATCCTGCAATCATCTTTATTACCTTCACATAAAAGCATGGGGTTGTGAACATTTAAAATAAAATTGATACAAACAATATTAGTACAAACCTTCATTGCAATTTCTTCCTATCCAGCCTTCATGACAAACTTTGTTACCAAACATATCGCAGGAAAAATGTCGGAAGTTGTTGTCAGGGCGACAGAACTTATTGCAATCTTCTCCATAATAGTATTCATCGCATATGACTCGTAATTTGTAGCCAAACATTATGCCATTGTTGTTTACGTTTCTATGATTGATGGTAGATGACCACGATGCGTTAGGTTTTATAACATTGTGGAAGAAAGAACGTTCAATCAAGCTAGATTGACCTACAAGAAAAATGTAAAATGTAATATTTTATCTAAAAAAAAATCAGTAATTTAACTTTCTGCAGACTAATAAAGAAATTCAAAAATAAATGAGTTTTTTTCTTCTATCAAACCAAAAATTAAGATCAATCTTATCATTGTTGTAGGAGCGCGTGGCGCAGTGTATAAGATGTTGGACTTCTGACCATGAGATTGAGAGACCGACGCTCGTCGCACTGCTTGTGTCCTTGGACAAGGTACTTCAGGGGCGTACCGTGGGGTGGTCGATTGGTGTGGTCGACCCCCCCCCCTTTTAAAGAAAGTGCCCTTTAAATATGCTCGCTTCACTCACAAATAATGCACCCCGCGAATTCTGAAAGCTTCGCTAAAGTTCAGCTTGCCCCCTGCGCTTTTGTTTCGACCCACCTTAGATTTTTCACCGTACGCCCCTGTACTTTACTTATGTTTGCCTCTCTCCACCCAGGAGTATAAATGGGTATCTGGTAGGATGGTATGGCATTGAATGTATGGGTCGTGTGCATACAAGCAGCAATTACCAGGGATACTCCCCAGGGAGCAGAAAAAGTTGCACAATGTGTGGGTCAGCCAATTCAATATCCAGTGACCAGGGAAATAATGACGCCAGCGACATGTATAATCTGCGGATTGTGATAGGCGCTATATAAATTCAGGTTATAAAAAACAAAAAACAAAAAAAAACCAGGTGAACATTTACAATCATCTACTATAACAATTAACAAGAAATTATTATTAAGATAATTACATAATTTTTAATAAAAATTTGTAATCATTTATGCAATTTCCATCATTTAAAAATTTTATTATGTTATCATATCAGTGTTACATGTAAACAAAAATGTATGTAAGCGTTGTAGTACAGAGGTTATCATATGGACGGCTGGACCTTTAAAGTTTGTGTAGGCTAGAGGTTAGCAGGTCGAGGAGAAGCATGATGTTCTTAGGTTGAGTAAATTAATGTGTTTGGTTATAGTTTAAACAATTTGAATTATCAGCTTATTTTGATTCTCATAAGTACTCCATAGAAATGGAATAACATTAACTATTAATGACAAGCCAAATTTGATTTCCCCGTTTTTCTATTACCGTACATAAATTAAGGTCAGACGGTCTACCGAAAAATAAATACCATATTTATTTGAATAAGCACCCCTCTTTGAATAAACACTCCCTCCCTCGAATAAACACCCCTCCAGAACCTCATTTGGAATAAACGCTCCCTTGGATAAACGCACCGGGGCGTTTATTTTGTCCTCGATTAAACTCCCCCACCACCCAAATGACTGTAAACAAAACTAATGGAAGCAACATCATCCTCAACATATTCTATTAAGGTTCTACTCCAGTATAAACACATTTTTTATGACCTTATGATTAACTCTTTTTTGATCACGCAAAACACATTTTGATGGTAAATATGTGTTTTTAGTTCCCACATTTACAGTGAAATTAGGAGTGTTTATTTGAGTAAAAATGCCTCCATTGAATAAACGCCCCCTCAAAAACCTTCCTCTTTGAATAAGTACGGTAAGCAATTAGAGAAAAGAATAAAAGAAAAATATGTGTCCTTAATTATACTACAGTAGTTGAAAAGTTTGTTGTTCATTCAACATTGTATTTCTCAAGGTAGATTACACTTGTTTTATATGCACAGTGTGTCAACATTTTCACCTCTTATTCTTATTAAATGCAACCATTCACATAGGATCTTATATTGATCTATTTATTGACCAACGCATCATTCTTACATTCCAAGCTACTTGAAAAAACATTCTGAAAGACTGAAGATGAATTGTGATTGTAGCCATATTGATTACACATCTTTAATCTGTTCAGTGATGCACAGGAAAAAATGTAGACTCTCACATAAACATGTTTTTTTCTTGAGTTTCAAGGTGGTCTAATTGTTTTTAATCATTAGGCCTAGTATAGTACCAAGTCAAATCCTTTTATGTTTAATGCGAGTTAGCTGCAAAAGAAAATGGTGCAGTGTGAATTACGCTATTACACAGACCATTCCCATACTCAAACAATCCCCTATTCTTTAATTAACTTTACAGTAGGTTTACATTGTATCTGTCTTATGAACCAGTCTAGCGTGGTAAAATTTTTTTTTAAACAATATTTTGTTCTTGGAAATATCCAACTTAATACTTACTAAAGTCATAAAAAATGATGGATCACTGATTGCATAAATAGGGACAATTAAAGATATATAGCGTCAGTGTTTAACCTTTACAAACACTTAAATAATCAAATAATTTTAACTAGTTTAAAAAATTACGACCAAATAAAGCATAATGGGCACTCAATAAGAAGTTTATCCATAAATTAATTAACATTTTATTCATTTGACATGTTTAAAGTATAAGTTACCTTCTCGACATGTATTGGTTGCTACGTCCCAGTTGCGTACTTCAATAATTAGACTATAATCAATCTGAAAAAAAAGAAATGAAAAGTAACATTAACTTGTGCAGAATTCAGTTAAATGGGTATTGTGACATGATTGAAAGAATTCCTAATGGTGCAAAACAGACGCAAACATATTTCACAAACATCGCTGTCATCCTCCGCTGCTCTGTACGTATTTATGCTGTGCGAAGACCTTGTAGCTGTTATAGCCTAAGTTTTAAAATGCTTTGAACTTCTTTGCAACATTGTGTTACTTTTACCTTATATTTTAATCAAACATTATAAATTCAAATATAAAAATCAATTTAACTTTAAATAAATTCAATTTTTACTACCAATAAGGGTGACAGGTCTTTGGTGTTTTATTGAATCTATTAAATGATTTTCTGACCCTTGTTTGACCTTAAGGTTGTTGCTAGCAAGCAACCTACTTTTTGAATAATGTCAAAAAAAAAAACAAAAAAAAAAACCACACTAAAAAGAAACTAAAAGAAAAAAAGGCAAATGACAGACAATACACTACAGTTACTGTCTACAACATCTCTGAGAATAACATTATGGGAAAGAACATTTCTCATTGCAGTGGGGAATAACGACAATAAATCACATTTTGTATGTATTGCACCAAGGCTACAGAAGCTTACAGAAACTGGTGAAAAGAATCAGCGAATACTTGAAATTCCAAAAGCCAACATCAAAGTTATGTTTCAGAAACCTTTCTCCTTTCAACAGCATTAATCATTAACTGATCTCTTAGGTTTCAGTTTTTTTTTATGTGGCTGAATGGCTGGCTATGTTGACTGTACTGCAGTCCTCTCTATATTAAGTTGCCTGTTCACACCTCACCTCGATGATTGCAAGTCAATTATGGGAGGACAATTCAGACAAAAACAAAATAATTTCTGATTATGTCATCCACCTTTAATATAAACACAAGGATGTGTTTCTATTATTATGGTATGGTGTGGTATGGTATTATATTATTAAGATGTATTGTCCACTGAAAAGTGACAAAAAAATCATGAAATCCAGTTTTAACATTACTTGCTCATTTAACTTAAAAGTGAATTTAAATATGTTTATCATGATTTTCATACCATACAGTAAAATCAATGTTAACATGATCATTTGGGAGTAACAAAAAAACACACTTGCAACTGATGCAAATTGAGGTGCATTCCAACTGTCAGCAAGAGATCACATCCAATCAATGAATGAATAATTCAGTATGTTTATATTCTGTGCCACAGAAGCATGAATCTCAACTTAATATGGAAGTTACCTTACATAAATAATTAATATTAAATAAATGCTAATTCTATCTAGGCCTATCTATCTATTAGTTTGTCTCATTCCAAATACAAAAATTATATCTTAGTAAAAATGGTACCGGTAATGGCTGTATATTTATTAAGTGTATATTACAATAGTCTCTATTCTCTAAAAAAACTGAGAAATGTCCTAATACTGAATGTACATTTTTAATACCAATTCAATTCCAAAAATATTCAAATAATTGTTTTATTTTTTAATCTATGTACACGCTGTCTCTTATACACATCTAGATGTGTATAAGAGACAGTATACATATATATATATATATATATATATATACATTTTAGGTCATTATGATGCAATCCATAATCCTACAAAACCAACAACATGTGTCATTCCCCGACTCTTTCCTTTTGAATATATGTAGAAATATTGTAGACATAGTGTTCATTTTCAAATTCTCATTGGTTTTCAACATTGTTAAATATCTGTCAAAGTTTATTTGCGATGTTTATGTATGATCTGGTAACAAACAATGTAGCTGTCTACCTAAACAAACAATTCCTCTTTCACTGACCGAACGTTCCCATAATACAGTTTGCACAATTGTCTAATATTTACAAAAGACCGTGGGAAAAAGTCCAGTTACAAAGTGATAGACATAAACGCGGATTAAGCACCTCACATAAAAATCATTATCCCATAATACACACATGAAAATAATATATCTTAGATTTAGCCCCACTTTATCCTGAACACATTCAAAAACACTTTTGTAGATGACAATTTCTATGTTTAGCAGTTGTTGGGTACAGTATATATTATCTGTGTTATTTGTAATATAGTGTGAGCCTGTATAAACTGATATGGAAATGATAATAGAGATTACTTAGCACAATAGTTGAGGGCCTCTTTATAACACCTAGCCTACTGGAGGGCTTGTGTTTGCCTTTCCCACAGAAGTTTATAAAACCTGATGAAATGATGTAAGAAAATCCATCAGTGTGCAATGTACTATGAAAAGCTACATTGCCTAATCTGCTCGAGTCAAGTCTATCGGCTGTGAGACTTAACACACAACAAAATGTAGGCCTATACAATACAGTAGGGCTTATTTAGCTAGTTAAATAATATAACAAATATCTTTTTTTTTTCATTTTAAAATTTGTTTTTCAGAAAACTTTATTAGTTTACTACGGTAAATTTAAATATTTTTATTTTACTCTCTACATTTTTAATACCAATTAAATTCCAAAAATGTTATTCAAGTAATTGTTTTGTCTCTCAATCTATGGTCTAGTATTTAACCAAAGTTTTAAATAGAAAATTAAACATCGGACTAGAAATTATAATTTACTATCAGTGCATTTTTATGTTTTTACTATACTGAATGTACATTTTTAATACCAATTCAATTCCAAAAATATTTATTCAAATAATTGTTTTATTTTTTGATCTATGATCCAGTTTTTTCCCCATAGATATAAGTAGAAAATTAAGTCGGCCTAGAATTTGAATTAATTTGCATTATATTGCTTAACCAAGAGCTGTAGATAACAGACATTTGCATTTAAGGAGGAATACAAAGTTATGACCAGTAGGGTTTGTTCTGGTCATAAATACGTAAAATGAAATGAAAACAGCGAACTGTAGTAGTTCACCTGAATGTCATACTGTAGAATGAGCTGACATTATTATTAAAGATTTAAAGAGCCTCTCGCAAAACATTTAATGAGATTCCTGCATACTACAAAGGATTAATGACTTTAAAGATAAAATGATCTAATCAGCACAAGGCTTATATGACAAGGATGCTATTTCATGTAGCTGTGTACTTGAAACTTGGTTTCCTTAAGATCGCTGTAACTACAATGTTTTCAGGGCAATTTTTGTACTGCATAGAAGTCCCTGCCGCAATCGGGAAGGCACCCCGATTTGACTGAACAATCACCATCACCGAAAGCAGTCGGCGATAACGTGTAGCAATTGTATAGAAACCAAGTTTAACGACAGAGTTGAATTTACAGAGCTACGGACCTACGGTGCTGATTTCTACTAAGTAGGAGCAGAAAAAAAACCACATTTTTACTAATTTATAGAATCCATTTCATTTAGAATCAAAATAATATAATCTGGCCCATTAGTTTGTTGCAATAATTTTATAATGTTACAAAATTAACAATAGCATAATTGGCTACACAATGAAATCAGTCTTTCGTGTAATTTATGAAATTTATGAAAATAATGTAATTATATTTTAGCTTTAAAAATAGTATTGTTAAAAAATATATTATTATTATGAAAAATAATATAATTATATTATCTTTAAGAATAATATTGTTAAAAATATTATTATTATTACTATTATGAAAAAAAATAAATATAATTATATGTACCTTTAAAAATAATATAAAAAACAATATGAAAAATAATATATTTATCTATAAAATATTATGAAAAATAAATGTAATTATATCTATCTTTAAAAATATATCATTATTATGAAAAATAATATAGTTATATTTATTTTTAAAAATAGTATTGTTAAAAATATATTATGAAAATAATATAATTATACTCTAATAGCTTTAAAAATAATATTAAAAAAATATTATGAAATTTATGAAAATAATATAATTATATTTAGCTTTAAAAATAAATAGTATTGTTAAAAAATATATTATTATTAATATTATTATTATGAAAATAATATAATTATATTATCTTTAAGAATAATGTTAAAAATATTACTATTATGAAAAAAAAAAAATTATATTTACCTTTAAAAATAATATAAAAAATAAATAAAATAATATATTTATCTATAAAAATGTTATAAAAATATTATGAAAAATAACATACTATTATAAAAATATCAAATTATGGTAACTATCAACCAAATACCCATAGAAAGATGGTACAATGCATTCAGGGCATGGTACCAGCAACACACTAAAGCTGACTTTGTACGGCAGCCACTAAGATTAATTTTTGCATCTTCTAGTATAAAGTTTAATTATCTTTTTTGAGTGCTTTTTGTGTAATAACAGATATTTATTTGTCTGTACCCATGACCTTGAGAATAGAATGTGGGGTACCATACTACTAATGGTTTGCTGAAATAAATAATACAATATGAAGTAAGCTTAAATTATTAACAAAATTGTCTTAAAGTGCAGAGATGCCAATCATTCTCATCTCAATTACAATCTTTAGGTCTACATCAGAAATATTCCAAAATAATTAGAGAAACTTTATTAGCTTAAACTAGTTAACATGAATGAAAATAAAGGCAACTGTAAAAATTAACAGCTCTTTCAATGTCAAACACTGAATATTGATTCAGGTGCTGTAGGCTGATTACATACAATTGTTGACTTGCATAGGGTTCATGGATGCTTACCTAGATCAAATCATGTGATGGATTTGACAAAAAAACCCTACAAGTTTTTACTCATTCTTATAATCAATTTTGCGGCTATTATTACAATTTTGTATCAATTTACACCGGTAAGCTTCTACGCACAAAGCAAGTGTACACGGTACCCACTGACACTCTTTTGGGCCGTCGCTTCTATTGTATACTTGTAGTATGTTTGACTTAAACAACTGCGTTAATCTACTTACTAATATACTCTTGCGTATGATTACAAAAATACAATACACCATCAAATAATAGTGTGTGGTTTGCTTTTGTGTTTAGCTGTTAAATAACTTCTACATCAATGCATCTGTAATTGGATCTTTAGCTTAGTTAAAAAAAACCAAAAAAACGGACCCAATTTGATATCATTAGCTAAAATATGTGAGGGTTCACATTGATCGAAACTAGTATTTATTAGCAAAAGGTCTGAGAAAGTTCATCTAGAGTTATTTTCATTTAAAAAATACTCGATAAAATAATACAAAGACTTCTGGGTAGAAAAATCCGACTATGCGTGAAATATTTACACTCTGGCTTGTTAAGGACTTGGTTAATCAATGAGCATACAACATAAATTTCTTTAGGTTGGATGCAGGTGTCAGATCAATGATAGATTCCGTTGTTTTTCTCAGAGTAAATTGTCTACGACACCTGATTCCCTTTGCCACACTAGGAGGGAGTACTCTGTCTGGGTGTTAGGCTCGAGTAGTTCCCGTGTACCGCAAAATGAGGTAAAAGATCGAGGAAACATTACACTCTGATGGAATACACCTTTACAAGCCGATCACCAGGCAACAAAGCTAGAAAACAAAGACTAAGTTCTCAGGACTGAATTCCCCTCGAGAAATAAAATGAATATTATTTATTAATACAGAGAAGCTGCAAAGAATTAACATCAAACCGAGCTAATAACTCACGGCTGAACCCTACCTCATAACATAATAAACTATGTACACCCAATCAATACAGCTTTAATTCCTCCTATTTTTTCCTAACTTAATAGATAGGTTTAGTTAATTACAGGATTTTTAGTGTATTTTGCAAAAAAAAAGGTATTTGAATAATCATTAATAGGCTTGATAACAAACGTAAATACTGTAGTATTATGTTTCATACAATAGACCAAATTAGTCACCAAACCAAAGCCGTTATAGTGGGTATAACATCAAAACAAACAGCTAGGTGGCAGTTATTTTTCACACAATAAGCCTCTGCTCGAGTAAATTTTCAGTCTTTAAACTCCTCAAACTCAGTTATTTGTACATTTTATCGTAAAACAACTTATCGAAAAGCCTTGGTAAATATTTCTTTAATAAACGTCACAGTATTGACCCGCTAGAGTTGAAATGGAGTGAAAAATTGTTTAATAAAAAGTATCTTCTACGCTAATTTAATTACATTTTAGACGATTTAATAGACACCACTTTCGACTCTGCTCAATGCATTAGCATAGGACTTTACGATGTAAACAACTTTTAATACCCAATCGGCCATATTTTGATGACGTCATCTTTGGTGACTAATTCGGTCTGCTGTTGAATAAAAACTGTTTTGAGAACTTAGATAAAATGGTATTGAATGACAACATTTTACATTTTAGTATCTTGTCATTTTCTACAGTATGTCTTATTAATAACACCAAAAGGTTCACTGATTAATCTCAGATAAGATAGTACAATACATACTCCAAGTATTGAAATGCACGCCATTGTGTCGCGATTCAATATTTTGACATTAATTACGTCATCATCAGGAATGATTCCTGATGATGACATAATTAATGTCAAAATAGTGAATCCCAACAAGACGGAGTGCATTTCAATACCTCGAGTATATTATATTATCTAGTATGTCTTATCTTATGCAAAACTAAATGTTAAACAATATTCTATTTTTAAAATTTTAACTATAAGGCCTAAGTATTTTTAAATAAATTTTGTTTTATTTTTTATCACACATTGTAAGTACTAAGTTGCCCTGTAATAATTAATGTGACATTAGGCCTATTTCTTTTATTATGACTTCACATGACTATATAATCTTTTCTCTACTTAAATCACACACTTTGTCTTTCCTTTTTTATTACCTTATTCCATATTTTGTCAATACCTTGCATCCTAAGTAAAATTTACTTCAAATGTTAAAATAAATAATTTATACAAACAAAAATATAAATATCTCCAGTGCTTCTTGAAAAGTTACCACCTATAAAATATGATTCAACGGCATCACTCCCACTAACATGGTTCATTTTGTTGACTCGGTGTGTTTTCTTTGTTTCCTCCAGGGATCCAACAGGTACATGGTGCCACTCACATGTGGCATAGCCTGGTCTCGATATACCACCAGCAAAATATTTTGCAATAGTGCACATCTTTTGCGGTGAACAGTACAAATTTTTTAACTAACTGCCAGTGGTTCCAATATTCACTCCCTTATTAACACCTTTATGTTACACAACCAAATCTGTTTTGCTTAGTTGGTAGTCTTTTTTCTATATTATTTCTTTACCAAGGATAATTAATAAATTGATAATATCATAATCATAAAATTTTAGACCTGTGGTCATTTTTTACCAACCAAAATGCATGGGATATATGATTGTTGACAATTTTTATAAATTTTTGTTCCTCCTCAATGTTTGTTAAATTTCTGTCTCTTTGGATCGCACAGTAAACATTTAATGTAACTGCAATTATATAGATACACAAATGATATTCTAATGGTTTTAATTTGCAATTTAAGCTGCATAACATAGCATAGTTATACCATAGTATTAATAACCAAATGTTTTTCATCTTATTAAAAGCCCTTAAAAATACTGTATCTGAACAAAGAGGCATAGAAAGCAGGCCTGTACATTAGCATTAGAGTATTTAATTTAACGCATTATTAATCAGACAAAAAAGGATAGAGGAGAATTGATATTTTTAATACCAGTTAAATTCCAAGAAAAATTTTAGTTGTTTATTTCTCTGGGTGACAGATTCCAAGCTTATCGAAATGTATTCTATATTAGATCTACTTAGATTCTTAAAAGCTTTTCAGTTACCAAAATGCAAACAAAGCAATCTGCAACACGCATCATGTTTTTAACCCACATATATAGCCAGCCAAAAAAAAAAAATGAAAAACGAAAACCACAACAGAAATGCCAATTAAAAGGTTGCAAATTTTAACCAACCAAATGCCTCATTAAAGGCCGTGGAATCTGGCAAGCAACACAGATCACGTTTCTAGGATTTCAGCTAGATCCTGGCTTATCCATCAGGAATATTCTGATGTTGGGAAGCTGTGTTATCAATAGAAAACACCAGTTTCCTTTAACAAATAGGTATACATTATCTTTTAAAAACATTAAAATCAACATATTTGTTAATTTATCATTTAAATTAATCATTCAAGCATGCAGTTGAGTTTAAATTACCCAGAACGAATGAATGTCAGTTATTCATCGAGAGAAAAATATTGGCCAAGGAAAATAAGAGAATCCATGAAAATTCGGACCAGGCACCGCACTCTCAGTCGAGACCGTAGATACAAGCTACTGGTAGTACTGGAGGAGGTGTTGTCACATGATCATTTAAACTACGTGCTTGAATGATCATGTGATCAATGTGTAAATACTTCAGTTTCCATGAAGAAGTTGCAGAGATAGTAATGAAAGCCTGGAAGTAAGATTTATATTTTATCTCAACATTTCCAATTGCAAAATTTTCTTTCACTCGACATAATGAAGAGGTTATTTTAGACAAATTTTTTATATATTTTCTAAATATTATTAAAGAGAGCTTGCACTCCCTTGATTAATCAAGTTTTACATTGACTTACAGTTCAGGATCTGGTTGATGGGCCAATAAAAAAAAAATTCTTGTGTTGGCCACGTTTTGGAAAAATAAAAAAAATGGGTAGGTCGGTAGAAAAAGTTTTTTTTTAAATTTTATTTATTTTTTACCAAAAATTGTTTATGCCTAAAAAGTAGAAAATACACAAAAATACAAAGACCATTTTAAAATCTATATTGAAGAGCAAAACGATAGCGTAACACTGTCGCATTCCTACCGTCTCAAGAAAAGCCTATTCCAGCCTTTTTCGCTCATTAAAAAAATGTTTTCGATGTAAAAAAAAAAAAAAAGGAAAAAACTAAAATGCCAACTCTCAATTTTGAACATTTTGGTTCGGTCAGCATGGCCATAGAGAAACTATTTTCTCTATGGCATGGCCAACATAAGATTTTTTTTTATTTGGCCTAATATACTAATATAACATACAGTATGTAAAAAAGGATGGTGCATTGGCTATCAATGAAGCAACATGCCTTATCTTTGCATAAATGTCAAAGAAACCCAAAATAACATGTTTATGCATGTGTTTATAATATGTTTATAAATGCAAAATGTTTAGTTGGCAAAAACAGATGTCAAATCAACTGATGAATATAACAGCTGGTCAACTCAACAAGTGCTCCCCTTGAAACCTTAAGATCATTGGTTCAATCCTATCTAAATCCTTTGCTTAAGCATCAGGAAAACCTATAACAATAAAGCACTATGGGAATGATGAGCTGATTGTTAAAGGGATTAACCTCTATACTTGTTATTTAAATAAAAATAATAACTGTCTAAAGCACTACATTCAATAATGAAAATCCTCACAACCCTAAAAACTGAATAAATTTGAAGTTTTTTCATTTCATTTATACCAATTCAATACTATCCTCAACTTATAAACTTGTTATTTAGACTTGACAAGTAACAAATATGAGATGAAAACTGGCTAATCACCAAAATCAGGCATGTCAAGTTATATACAAATAAAGAAATATGAAGGGCATTGACCTGTTTATGGGAATAATAAAGTTTATATGTATTCATATATTTTTACATATTTATTTGTTTTCACAAAATTTGAATATTGTAGGTAAAGCTAGTTATTTTATTTCTTTATCGTTGTTGTACAGTATATCAAATTATTAAGTAACGAATGCGAGGTCAAGATGACCAAAACATGACATGACATAATGAGATACAGGTCTCTCTCTAATTAAAGATCACCTCCAATTAAGGCTACTTTTCTGTTGTCCTAAATTAACAAATGTTTTAAATCGTTACTATTCTAGAAACCAAAGCAAAAGTCCCAAAAATGGTATCAATAGGTTGTCAAAAAAGGCCACTTCAGACACATACCACCAACAATATCAAGGCCTCTAATGATTTATTATCATTATTTTTTAAGCACACTGAGTATATACACTCTTGTATAATCTTCTTAAAATATAATAATATATAATAATTCTGGATTTATATAACGTCTCGCGTTGTCACAACCTTGAGGCACTTAACAACAACATATAAACTATAAGTGTAACATTATTATTATAATTTTATTAAAGCTAAATTTCTTGATGCTACATAGTTATGAGAACCATATATTTTAGCATTCCCAATATCACAGCAGATAATGTAGCGTCTAGTTACAATGGCATCTATAAACAAACAGCTAGGTGTTCATTCTCACTGCATCCTCTTCCCATAGTCTATTGGGATGAAACGAATAGCTGAGGTCAGGACCCGAAAGCAACATCTCTTCATCCCAAAACATCATTTTGTTTAAAGAGAATATTTGCACAAAGTAATCAATACACGGTGACAGCAGGACTTATGGTGTAATATTTACCATCTTTTTCCTCTGGCTGTATAAACCAAAACCACTAAAATACCGTATGGATTGCAATTCTCGGCATAGGTGGTCAGTGCCGGGTATGGGACGAGATAATTCACGTGCAATAACAGGGTGTCTAACAAATGGAATCAAATTAAACTGACACAAAAATTACGGGAGCATAAACATAATAATAATTGAAAATATTTATAAATCACAAATTTAAAAACAAAGTTATGATGTAATGTATAGAGACAATTCACATGGAATAATGGGGTATCTAACAAATGGAATCAGAAATTAAATTGACACAAAAATTAAGGGAATACATAAAAATAATAATAATAAAATTTTTTTATAGTTCTATAAATGATAAAACAATAAAATCAAAATGCACTTTCAGTATGACTGAAAAATATGTCATATGTAGTGCAAAAAGGTAAGGGTAGGACAATAACCTATAATTCGCAGGATCATTGTGTTGAATTGCGCAACATGGGCATGGTCCATTGATGCAGACACATGTATAGGGCCTAATAAAATGCATTTTTCGTCACCTGAAGACATTTACTGTGGGAACAAGACTTGGTGGCTTCCTTAAATCATTAAAATGTGTGCAAGTACAATAGTAGATAATATTTATTTAATCATTTATTTTCAATAGTAGATAATATTTATTTAATTAATTTTTAGTCACATGAAGTTTACTGTGGGAAAAAGACCGGGCGGTTATATATATTTTATGGTTTGTTTAGTTACTGTAAGTGATTACCTACCTAATCTACTATATGTTCTTGTATATGGCCACATTAAAATCAGTAAAATGTGTGTAAGTATAATGGTAATAGTAGATAATATTTATTTAATTATTTATTTAAACATTCTTTAACCAGGGGTATCCATTCAGTGACTAGCACTGCTTTCCAAGGAAGATCTGGTGGTACACAGTAAATATAACACAAATATATAAAAAAAAATGTTTACAAATGTGAAATTCAAATTTTCATCAAGATATTGGCTTTATTTTCAAGTTTTCTTTGCTTTACTGGGTGTTGTTCTATTGGTAGAACAGTCTTCACTGAATAGGCTTGATGTTAATCCCTATTAAAGGGACCCCTCTAGGACTGAAAATGTCTCCTTAATAAGGGAATAGAGATTAAAAATGTTGCATAAAAAAAAATTCTCTTGATTTGAGGCCAAAAAAGTACCTTTCACAGGGGTATCCCCTTAATAATAGTGTCTCCAAGGAGGGGGGGGGGTTCTACTGTATTCATCTGCAAGATGCACAAATTTTATATTTTACATGATTTTTACCATCTGATGTCGTGTTGGTATTTATCACAGGTTTTCTATATCACATGCACTCGCATAGAATAAACCACCTGTGATATAAATAAGGCCCACCTGTATTTTATGTATAATAGCAGGAATATTAAAGTTGGCAATGTTTATTGAAGTATTAGCCCCTGGCTTGTTCATTTCTTCAAATTGCTTAAGTTTAAATGCTAATTATTAACTGTGTATCCATTCATCCCATCCACTGAATCCAATCCAATTATGCAATCGGTTAGACAATAAATCACTGATACTTAAAATTGGAAGATAATTGAGTTTAATTTAAATTTTAAGTCTCAAATTGACTTACCAGCCAAGCGTACGTAATATCAAAACTTGCAACAGCGCCCTCTGTGTCCGGTATTGTAAACGAATTGTTTCCAAGAATGGAGGTTGTTGATTCTCCAATTATACAACTACTGCCAGGTTGATACGATGCACGATAAACATCCCCACAAATATAAAAACATGTCCGACATTGCTCAAGGCACTGGCTATCTGCAGAGGAAGCCCCGCAGCATTGTCCGTTCGCTAATTCTCCGTTGCGATTATGTATATACTCAATCCGAACTTGAAATTTACTCGTACCCACGCATGCCTGTGATGGATAAAACAATAGCAAATATTATCAATTAAAAAACATTGTGTCCTCAAATATTCCTTTCTTTTGCTATTACACATTCCCTCCTAAATGCCATGTTTGCTTAAAATATTTTATTTTCTTTTTTTAGTACTATCAATTCTAATAGCTAACAGAAATCATAATAAAAACAAACATGTCATAAGTCACAATGTCAGAAATGGAATACATGGCATTAAAAATAAAATACTGTAACCAAATATAATTATCAATTACATATCAAAACCAAAAAATACAGCATGAATAATGCAGAAGGTATTCTAGCAGATAATCTACACTAAATCTGGAATTTAAAACGACCGTTAAGTGTATTCACTGGACCATGCTGAGCACCGACTGTTCTTGACCGTGGGAAGGTTAATGTTATTAAATTGCCAGAACATTAACTGGAACCTGATGAATGTTGCTTAGCTAATGAATGCTGTTTAGTTAGAGATTTGGTTACACCATTAGGCTGTTAGGCATGTCATGCCGCCAAAATTTATGTTCTATATGTTGTCAATGCCTTTTACACAGGTGGAACAGCAAAAAAGCATTATTTTTTAATTATTAATAATATAAAATAATACCCTATAAAATCATGACAATTATTTAATAATATTAGATCCATTATTTACAATACTGTACAGGCATACTTACTGTGTAGCACTAATTAACTTGAAATTTAAATATTTGAACACTTTACTAAAGACAGGCTCTGGGAGAGAAAAAATATAGGAATAGGAATGTAACCATCATTTTCTCCACCTTCCCCCTTCCCAGGTTTTTAAAAATCTGTATCTCATTAAAATTTCCCAAGTTTTTCATCAAACACTACTTTTGTGTCTTAGAAAATTCAGTTGTATAAATAACACATTTTTTTCCCTCCAGAACCTGGGCCTTCAAGAGATAGGTGGTCAGGAAAATCTCAAATTAGAGGGGTCCTGAAATGGAGAGTGTACAGTACATGGACGTGTTTAGTGAAATAAAGCTGATTGATAGCTCTAATAGTTGAAAAAATAAAAAAAAATACACATTTTTCCTGCTAATTAACAGATGCATTCCTGTATTCTTTAACAGTCCTTAAATTTGGTTTCTAATAACGCACTGTAAATCAGCAACTACTAAATTATGTTGACCTGCTTCTTATTGTAAGTTTATAACTAATTCGATTACAGTATTTCCTTGGGTACAAGTCCATCTCGTGTATAAGCCCACCCCTATTTTACACCCAATTTTAATTACTAGCCTTTTCTCAGGCGAAAGCCCATGGTATTATTTGAATGAGAAGCTTAAGCTGACTTTTATGAATACTCTAAATTGCTGAAAAATTGCCTTTTGATTGAAAAGGGAATTCCCTGGATAGCACCTACTCTCCAAAATCGGCCCAATTAATTATATGTTCAAAAGGGTGGGCTTACACCAGAGAAACTATGGTATTTTCAAATCATGAGCTGTATTAAATCTCAGATTTTAGGCTCTATAAAAAATATTATTTAGTTAAATTCACCCTATCTAGGCTGGAAAAGTAATGAGGGGGGGGGAGGCTTTTTTTATTTTGCTAAAGCCAAATATCATGCTTGGGTTGTTTGCTGGTGCAATGATATTCAAAGTAAAACATGATTTAGGTAATATAAACAATATCTAATAACTATTTAATTTTTAAAAATGCAAAAAAAAAAAAATTTGTTTCCACAATTTTTTCTTTAAAAAAAAAAAAAAAAAAAAAAAATTGTGAAAATATTTTTTTTTTTGCAGTACCACAGAACACATGCGCAAGTAATAAACTAATACAAATTTTTATTGCGCCTTACCACTGACCATAAAATAGTCATTGGCTGAAGAGATTACATAGAGAATACAAAGTGATGAGCAAACGAGTCATTTTAATGAATCTGCTCAGTCTACCGTCGACAATTAGCACGCTGCATCACATCGTCAAGTGTTCACAGAAAACGGAGATGTTGCTAATGATCGTATTGTACGGCAGTGTGAGCACGGCTCAATATTTTATTAAATTCTAAATAATGTACATTTTATTTATTTTATTTTATTTATTTATTTATTCATTCTGAAGTAATTATAAGTAAAATACATTCAAGGATAAAAACACAGAAAAGTACAATTTGACCTACTTAACTACATTTTGCATTAATAATATTTAAAATTACCTTTGATCAGGTTGGTGCTATCTGACCTCCCTACTCTGATTAAATTTGCAAATTTACTTATTTAGTTACATAAATTCAGAAAAAAAAATCCTCAGACAAATAATATGAGACTCGACACATTGTTTATATTACAACACTTCTCATTGGGTAACAAAGTCGTAATTTTTCATTTTTGTCAAAAAGTGTCTATAGTGTGGTGAATTATAGTTTAGGGTTTTTTAAATAAAGTTTCAAAAATTTCTATGTATGTGGAAAATGTAGTTGATTACCAAAGGTTACAATTTTTATTTTGAAGACTGCATGGTCTATGAAGTGTACATTTTTTTATGGGGTAAGTTTCCAAGGGCGGGTTTTCTAGGGGCGAGTTGACTGCCAAAGAGTGTTGCCAAAGTGCGAGCCAGCGTGTTATTTGATCACAAGTGCGAGACATATCACAAGTGTGAGCCAGTAATTTTGTGTTAATATTTAAGTGTTTGACATTTTAGTATCTTATCCTTGTATATTAAAGCCATTGGCAATCATAACTTAGTAGAAATGTTACAAAGATGATATGAACAGATGAACTGATTTGATTGGTTATGATTAAACTTTATACTGAGATACAGTACGCCTACAAGATGGACTAAAGATTATGAAAGTACAGAAAACCAGAAATGGGTCAGGTGTGAATCTAAGGTACAAATCTAACTTTTCGGTCCTTTCTATTCATAGTACAGTACACTTTATTTTAAGATAAGAAGCAGTAAAATTTTGCCCGGGTTCAGTGTTCTTATTTTTTCAATTTCAGGCTTAAAATATTTTTTTACCTCTTCCAAGCTGCAGTGTAAAAGTGTTTTAATAAAGCTGGCCTACTACAATTATGCATTCAGAGGGTTGGGAAAAAGGTGCTCTTCCCCCCCCCCAACCCCAGAGCTTCTGGGCGCATAGTGTCCTGGACCCACATAAGACAAGAAAACCCCAAACCAGTCTACCTTGGACTATAATCTCCTCCTCAGACTAAATGTCTTTGATTGCTATCTTCTCCCCCGCTAAAAAAAACCCCCGGGTCCATCACTGGCGGTACAGACGATCAAAGAAAGTTCATCTTTATTATCATAATTATGAGGTTAAGTATTAAAAATATAAATTGGTTTCCAAGATATCAGAGCTGATAAGAGAGTAAGTTTTCAGTCACAAAGGAAAATTTAATTCAAGTAGACAGCATAAGGTCCTGTTGAGACCCTTACTAGGGAGCCAATTGCTGCTTGTCAAGGTTTCCCTACTTCCTAGGCAATTTTCCAGGCTCGGAAATATTCCACCATGTTGATTCAAATTAACCTCTGCGATGATATCTGGGATGAATTAATAAAATAATAAATATTATTTTACTAATTCCACTGGCTTATAATAATTGCCCTGTTGGTTATTGCACTATTTTCGTCATTGCTACCAGTATGTGTTTCCAATCTTTGCAAACCAATTTCGCTATCATTTGTCACAGTTATTATGTGTTACTTTTGATATACAATTTGTGTATGATGTCACTATTGTAAATATGCTACATTTAGTGTAGGTCTCACTATATTAGTGTAGGAAATTCATGTTGTTACAAATTCTGTAGTGAATAAATTAAATTCAGTTCAATAGATTTCATTGTCAGCTTTCGGAAAAATTGGGGAGGGGGAGGCAGATACAATCTACTGTGAAAAACCATTATAAACATATAAATACTGGTAGATGTATTATTTTTTTATCTCTTTGAAAATCTTACCAACATTTTAGATTATTCAATATTTTGTGAATGTGAAATAGTGTAGTCAAAAAGGAAATCGCAAGTATTTGGAAATGTACAGGAGTATTCGGTGCGATAACACTTGGGGATCGGACTCAACACTAGTCAATAAGAGTAAGCTCGGCAGTCTAGTGGATAACGCTAGGCTAGTTATCTGAAGGTCGTGGGTTCGATTCCTACCCGAATCACTTGTGATTTTTTTTTGCAAGTATTTGGGAATGTACTGAGTATTCGGTACGATAACATGTCAGATAGGGCAAAACATCACTCCTATGATATTTTCACACACATCAAAATAAAATGAAAATTGTTTTTATTATACATAAAATCGGAACATCAATTCCAATAATAGAAATAACAAGATTGTTGCATTTGATTTTATTCATAATCGCCTCTCAGATGATTACAGAACCAAGGGAGGACAATTAGATAAAGTATACATCTGTGAAAGTGCAACCAACTGTACAGGACATTAAAATTGGGAGAAAAAAAAATTTCTTTAAGAAGTTAATGTGTCAACACAACAATGCGCACAAAAACTGTTTTTAATTCTTGACACCGACAATTAGCAGACAGAGAGGAACCAGAGATAGATTCATCAGTCAACGGTCATGTGACCGTCGTACCGCGCGGAGTTTGCCCGTACAGCGCAGAGTGTGCCCGACATGTTATCAGTATTATTGTTATTCCTTAGCAGTATGGAGTTGACCTTATTTCAGTTACATTATATTCTTAAAGGAACCAATCTGTAAAGTTATTGTGTCACGACTAAAAGTTAATCTTCTTTAAACAGAATTATTTAAAGAATCGAAAGCTTATTGTGCAACAGTGGAAACCTGACCTAAACAGAGTACAAACAAATCAATTTTTTTATGACAGGTAAAACTAACATAAGAAGGATTTTCAAAACATCAGATTGAATTTGAAACTCATGTTTCATAATTTCGGTCCACTTTAAAAACAAATGTTGTCAAACTTTTTTTGAATTAAAAAGAGAGGAACAAAAAATTAGCTGATAAAGATAGAGCCACGCACACAAGATCAGATAACCAAACAAAAACTAGGCATTTTTTTTAAAGGACCTTCAGTTCCTGCATGCCAAGTACTACTAGTAGTATCCAGGCAATAAAACTGAAGTTCATGCTACTTCAGAATTTTTATCCTAAGGCAGTATTGTCTGCAATTTAAATCTAAAATCAAAATAACTTTATTTTACCACCTGTAAACTTATGAACTTTTACATGTAAGAAATTTAACTTCACAAAAACTGTAACATCTATATGATAATACACAATAAAATTGAAATATGTTTGTAATTTATTTATTTATTTGTGACACTTCACCTTTGTATCGGTGGCACTCACAAATAGTGGTGCGGTCTTACAAAATATACAACAGAAAAAGGAGAGGATAATCAAAACATTACAGGCAAAACAATAAACTGAACTTAAAACTTAAAATTAATATTTTGTATTATTAATGGGATTTTTTGTCATGTTCCTTCTACATCAGTGCTTAAGCTGTCATCGGCCAAATAGGCAAATCCTAATAAAAGCTGAATTTTGCTAAATATTTCCATTCAAAATTAGCCAAAAAGCTAATGGAAATAAAGCTTTCATTGCTTATATTATTTTGGTCCTGGCTAATCAAATTTATATTTGGCTAATTATTTGCATACCGAATTAGCCAAATTGCTATTTATATTCTTTTTTGGTCCAGCTTATACCCTGCTACATAATAATTTATTTTTAAAGTTTCATTATGTTGATATATTTTATTGTAGCATTTCAATTTTTAATAGAGTTATCAGTGATTTTATTTAGGTCTCTGTGTGACTTTTTAATGTTAATTCAATTTAAAAATATTTAAAAGCTTAATTTTTATACTATATTTTTGTACTGTATATATTTCATACCAACCCGATTATTGGTGTTTCTTAACACTGTTGAGTGTCTGAATAACAGTGACTGCACAGCAAAACTATGGTTTTTATCATCACTATCACCCTCATTACACTCCACCATCATTTGACAAAGCGCTTTATGTTATTTTGTGCCATTTGTTTCTACTGTAGGCTAGATGTCTTTATACTAAAAATCCCTTTAATTCATTCACTCCTTTAATCCCTATATTTTGATAATTTGCCCTTCAATCCAAAGTAATAATGTTTAACGAATGTTATCAACAAGCAAATTTTATGTACTGTATTGTAAATAACAATGAACCCGAGTTTGTAGAGCATCATATGTACAGTAGGCTTACATGTTTTTCGTGTATACATTGCAATATATAGGCCTACTTGGATTTGAAGTAAAAGGAAAAATAAATTTGACACTATTCTTATATCTTACCTTATATTATTTATAAATATTATAAATAGTTTAGTAAGATAATTTAATATTTAAATTCAAGTTGTCATGACAACTCAGTTAACACAGGTAAAGTGACATAATACAGGTGGTCATTCAAGTTCTGCATTAAAACAACACTAACAACATACCATTCACATAAAAGTTTACTATCTTATAACCTACAGCCTTACATCGCTTTAAAACACCTACTCGTAGTAGAACATAAAACATATTATTTATGCACAATTTAAAAAAAAAAAAAAGTAAAAGTAAAAAAACCTGTAGGCCTAACATAAAAACAACATGACCTAGGCCTATTGCATTTTTAGTGAAACTCTGGAGGTTATACAAAATTCCAAAAATGCTTATATTTAAGCATGATAATGCAGACTGACGAATTTACTATGGTCATAGCATGTATAGGCCGACCATGCTTAAAAATAGCCTCCTACCAAGCCCAAATAAATAGGCCTAAATATTTATAACCTTTCGTTTGTTGATCCGATAAGTTATTCAGAATACAGTCGATAGATCTAAAGGTGCACATGATGATGATTCATCGCATACTACATGCAAAAACCTGAGAAAAAAAAGAATTTAACCTACCTTAGGCAGATTTGCGACGAGGAACACCTGCAGAAAAAATACCAGTGCAAAGCTAGGCAATCCGAGTCGAGAACTATGTTCTACTCCTCCTCCTAGCCTAGACCAAATCCCTGGGTAGAACCACATAACTCCAGCTCTTGAGAAAACGAGGCAATCGTCAACATATTGTTAAAATACATATAATATTCCACATTTGGTCGATCACGACATGTTACCTCCAATATATTCCAAAAAGAGAGAGAAGAAAAAAAAAATATCCGTCAACAAAATAAGTTTAGTTGAAAAACCCTTGTCCAGACTTGAAGACAAACTAGAGGAGCGTGGGAAAGCACCTATCGCTAGTTAGTTGGTTAGACAACTTGAGTTTTATCTTCAAACATTTGATAGCGCCGTCATCTAATCTCATTAATATTGATGAAATGATAATTAACCAACCACGTCCCCGACGCGTATATCAAGCAAGGTAATTCAAGTGAGGCAGCGGAACCCAGACGGTATGGAAATCGGTCACTCGGCCCGGCAATTACACGAACTGTTGTGTTAACTCACTGCTCGAGAGATAGTAAATACTGTGCTCGGTCCAGCCTTGCTGTGTTTCGCTTTCTCTTCTGCTGTAAATATTCCCTAAGGCGGGCAGATTATGTTTTGCTACTTCCCCTTTTATTAGCTCTTCTGTGCATCGATCAGTCAGGCCTATTAACGTCCACAAGAATTCTTCGGTGGAGTTCCCACGAACTCATAAGATGTGGTCCAGGGTCTATAGATACGTTGGCTTTTGTGATCCTAGTTAGCAGACAAAAGCTATTTTGCTGGGTTAAACGCCCTAGGCTGCGCTTAGGTTTTTCCGAGCCGCCTCGATGGGGAGTATCGTTGGTAACTTGTCTCAGCTGACAGGATAATCAATTCAAAGTCAGAATTTCGTCAGAAATGTTATTATAGAGTCGTTATTTCGTTAATCGAACCATGACTACAGAACACGTGCCACAATTAAAGTACGTACTGTGTGCGTTAACGTAACATGCTTTATCTTACTGATGGCGCAATAGTAATTTGAAGAACTTCTGTTAGTAGATAAATGTTTAAATATTCCTTTATATTGTAAATACTGTATATTTTTCTTTTCTTGTTTACTTTCTTTTCTTTTCTCTCCGTTTCGGATGTGTTTTTTGTTTTTTATAAATTGAAAGTGAAATTTTCTTGTAATTATTGCAATTGTAGTTATCATTACATTATTGTGTCTAGCTGTAAATATTCATTCCCTTGATTTCTGAAACATTTCCATAAAAATGTGAAATTGTATGGTATTTTTTTTTCTATATTACTTTCATATTCTACTAATTTTGAACGTTTTTTAATTAGCAATGTTAATTAAATCTTACCGCAATCAGCTGTAGGCATTTCATTTAGGCCTATGGTTATTATTCAAATTTTATTCAAATTCAATTATTACTCATATTTACTATAGGCCTAATATATATATAACATTTAAAAAGATTAATATGTGCTAGAAGTTAAATTATTTGACATTAAAAAGTGTACGTGCGCTAATAAAAAATAGTTTGGCTGCGTGCTACAAGACAGAGGGCGGCATAGCATTTTTTTTAATACAGAAAAACGATAACAGGTTGGAATACTCAATCGTGTGAACGCCCGGCGGTTATTCCAAGTGGAACTAATAAAACAACAAACAATTATTGTAATTTTCAGCATAAACTATTTTAACAGATGGTTTTGCTGTTTTATTTAAATTCATCCCCGGGTGGCGAAATACTGTATAAGACCTCTGCTTGTAGATACGAAAAAGTATGTAGGCATAACCGTCACAGCAGGCCTGCGCATGTTTACCGATATTAACGAGTTTTTATTTCACATTAATATATCATCTTTCACGTCATGAATGTTTATGTTGCTAGAGAGCAGGAAGATATATAATTAATCTTGGACTATCCTATGAGTAGGCTCCTAGCTCTTAGAACTTTTGACAACGTGAAATGATAATTTCGTGGAAAAGTTTGATTTCGCGACATAGGCCTACTTGTTGCACCAACGGTGATTCATGAATTTAAATTTTAGAGGTGGCCCAAGTGAGACTTTACAGAGGCCCAGACCACACGTTGCCCACTGGTCCACGGTTGGCGCTAAAGTCCGAAAGTTTTGGCTATGCCCCCGCTCCCTCACCCTTAGATCCACTCTGTGCACGGGATACATTACATAAGAAACATTTCTAAATTTTGATCGCAATGAACACACAAGGTATAGGAACGGAAGAATAATAGGCCTAAATTACTTCTTTTCATTAAAAAAAAAATATGCATGTTTAAGTTGATGAACACATTTTGAACATGGCTGAAATTTGTTATCCAAAAATAACTGAATTAATAAACACCATGTCATACCCATTAATTGTTTTAATGCCTTGCAGAAGATTCAACCTAGACCTCGAATCAATTGAAACTCCAACACTCGGGTTAAAATAAAAGAATAGTTTCGATTCAAGACGTGTTCTTCGGTAATTTTATTAGGCCTACCACAATCGATAATTGAATCAAATTCGAATTCTTTGGGTGTGACAAATTTAGAGACTGACTGACCTAGAGGTTGGTTACAATATTTTGCATTTTTGCCGTCTTTCTTTCTCGATATCGGCAAGACATTTCCGGAAAACGAGAAATTGACGGGATCCACCTGCTAATGGTGGGTGTCCTCCCGTTTTGTCCCATGGCGTAGGGATCGATAGTACAACCCCAACATCCGGTAGGAAAAATGCTTTCCTTGGCCCCAATGACTGCTTCACATGATACCAGGCTCTTGTTCTTTTA
>NW_022694779.1:19847-73876 GCF_011630105.1 Anneissia japonica | reverse complement strand
TTCTATCTTAACTGTCCCCGAGTTTTTCTTCAAAACACTCCTTCAGCATTTTTGAAAAATCAGTTGTAGGTCCTACGACGTATCGAAACACATTTTCCCTCTGCAGCCTAGTCGTTAAATAATACTTCTTTGGGTCGGTTGGAATTTTTCCTGAAAAAGTCAGCCTGCTTTACCCATCCTAGTACTGTAGTTGCGATCGATATCGGGGTTTGAAATAACTCATGATTAAAGGGAAAAAATACGCCGGCAGTAGAATTCGCCTATTTTTGTTGTCAAGTTTTCTTCTTATAGCAAAGAAGCCCGGATTATCATTTCAGCAAAAAGCGATCTCTCGCTTCCCAGCTTTCTTCCTAATTATTATAGTTTCTTTTATTTCAGTAAAAAAATTTCAAACGATTTTTTTTTCTAAATAAATTGCCAAGTACTTAATTTAATCAATAGACCTATCGACTGTGCATTTAAGTTAGGTATAAAGGTTAAGCTTCCGTCTTTCCATGGACCTATTAATAAGGTCTTTCTAATGTCTCTATAAAATGGGCAAACAAGAGGAAATGGAATTACATCCTCTAAATTTAAAGAATCGCAAAATAAACAATTCATTCCATACATCGCGCTGTTGACGTATTTTGAAAGTCAAAAAGTTAATTGAAAAAAAAAAAGGAAACAGAATAACATGAACAGAATCAATTAAACCCCAAGGTCGTTGAACTTTTTTGATATTTCCACGACAGCGTAAGTTCATGTTATGCTCACGTCATAAAAGTGCAATAATAGTATAAAAAAAAACAAGAGGTACGTTTAAACAAATAGAAATATTTATGTTGGGAATTTCTTTTACGAAATACAATAAATATGAAAATTCAAAGAATTACATTGCTAAATTTGCCAAAATTACGAGATTCCATTAAATCTTAAGGAGACAAATTCGAGACCAAAACGTTTGTTCCGACAATAGAGGTGTCCTCTGAATAGGGGTTGGTACAGTAGTGGTAACAGATATCAAGGTAATTCAACAAAATTACGCACATTACCGCTCGCGAACATTTTATAGGCCTACCTTGTTTCGAGAATTAATTTTCTAAAAGATTGTCAGAGGAGGGTGGAAACAAAACTAAAATAAAATTTAGTTTACTTATTTACCAAATAGCTTTGCCAAAAACATCCAGACGGAGCGAAAATAAAATTTTTATCGGTGAATGATAAGCAGTGTAGTAATGGGATGGTTAAATACTTATATACCGGTAATTAGGGAGAAATATACATATCTTATGTTTGGAGATTTCAAGGCAGCAGCGGGCATAATAAAAAAATTTTTAAACTTCAGATTTTTTTTTAAAATTCAAATTTTTCGTGACGGCGAGTACGCTAATTGGCCAAATATAAAATTTATTTTTACTTGATATAATTATTGGCAGGTTATCTAAACAAGGTATAAAAAAAGGTTCACCTTAACGTTCACATGGGCCATATCGCACACAGGACCAAAGGCATAAAACATCTCATCCAAATGATGGTGTGGTGCGCTACTGCTTCCTTCCTTTTTCATTCTTTCATATTCTTTACATCGCCTTTTTATTCTTTTCATTTTCTTTATTTCCATTTTCCTTCCTTTTCACTTTAATTTCCTTCTATTCATTTTGCTTTCTTATCTTTTCATTTTGCTTTCTTATCTTTTCATATCTTGATTACAGCATTTAACAAATGCACAGACACTCAGTGATATTATGTTGGTATTTTATTCCCACTCGAAGAGCAAAAACAGTCATTTAATTTAGAAAAATATTGCAAATTTTGCTACAAACTGTTTTTTTTTTTTTTTTTTTTACTCTGGGTGAATATTGCTAAATCTTCGACCTAAAACCTCTGTTTAAAAAAACCTAACAAAAACACAAACTTATATCAAATACAGTAATAGTGGTCTGCCTCTAGCCCTTCACTTTTACAAGAATCATTTAACTTTTGCTTATAAATTCTAAAATAATGATAATCATATTTGATCAATTACTGCATATATTTGCAAGTATTTCTAATTTGCATACTTTATTCATTTAAATACCAGATGTTTACTAATTTGCATACTCTAGGCCTATACCATTTGAGCAATATCAGTATAAACCACCTAAGATCAATCACACATTACACTCCAAAGCAGTTATTGTACAATGTTGAAATTTATGCAAACTGTTGGAAGAACAGTCTCGATTATAATTAATGAGAAATAATAATTATTGTTGGTAGTAATTAAAACAAATATGTTAACAGCATATCTTATCAACACAAAGTTTTGTTTTGCTACCACAAATGTTATCAGTATCAGTAAAACATAATTGAAATCTTTTATGAACTGTTCAAAGATATAAGAGATAACAGAAATTTTATGCATATAGCTAAAAAAAAATTTACACTACGGTAATAATAAAGAATAACATTAATAAGAAGAACTACCAATTAAAATAATAATGTTGCATGTAAGTTAACTATTTAAATTACAAAGAATTCAAAATATCAAAATAATAATAATAATATTTAACTGGTTTATGAAATATATAACATAATAACATTCTTTTTACACAATAACAAATAATAATTATAATCTAATTATATAATTACATAAATCATTTTAATTAACATATGTACATATAAAATATCAAGGTTAACTAAACACATTATATAATTTTCATGACTACAACATAAAAAATATTTTGCATGCTTGACAAACAGCAAGTGTACACTAAAATTATATTGATTGTTCATTAGCATATTCATAAGTTTATATTAATATTTATAAGTTATATTAATATTTATTAATAACAGCTTCAATGGCTATAAGCAATACATAGTTAATATAGATTATATATTTAAGTTTACAATATAAGTAAAATATTACAAATTTACAAATCAATTTTAAAAATGAAGACAATAATTAGAAATAAAATATTATACACTAACATATTATTAAGATGTTTAAATTAAAATTTAGGGTAAAAAATTATGGATCTACAAATACAGCAAGTTGAAATTAAGTACACATAATTTACTCACATCTACAGAGGTCATCTAATGGTCAATAAACTACTCTAAATAGTCAATGAAACAAAAATCAATATTAATTTAAGTTATGGTTCATGGTGAAATAGAGGTTGTGTGAACTTGAACACATGTATCGGATAATGTGAACTAATACATACACAAAAATTAACACTGAGTGTTCACACTCGTTAAATTGAGACCAATGTAAACATACGTAAGTGGTCTGATTGGTTCTTAGTGGTTATGTTCTCAATCGTAGCGAAGGGACAGAGACAATTCTGTTCTTAAAAAAAATGTCATATTAATATAAATATCTCAAAGTATGGTTGCTATCTAAGCAACACAAATATTAATATTTATATATGTTGCCAACATCAAACCTTTTAGAAGATGTTGAGTCAGATAAAATTTATATACTTTAATATTTAATTCAGCCCACCATAAACAGGAATGTAATACAATCTTATACAGGACAACAAAAATTACTATGATACATCGATATGTAATGAGCAGGTTAGTAAATTAAACAACAATACATTTGCTACTAACGTAATGTAATTCAACATGTTTTTGAAATGTTGATAGTTTGGCTCATGCCATACAGGTTTCTACCATCATGAAATAAATACAGTATGTCATTTCTTTTTGTGAGAATATGTTAACAACATTAACTTTTATTACAGAGCAAAATGTAAACAAATGATTCTATGTTTCATAGAAGATATATCAGCTTAACTGATATAGTAAATTGAGTATGGCCAGTATTGTTAGCTGTTTTTGTAAACAATAGTTACAAAAAATGGCAAAGAAAAACACACAAACACAAGCAAATAAAAATATCTAGAAGTTAAGTATGAAAAAAAAAAAAACTTTTAAAAAGATAATACATGACATCAGATAGGATTGATTATTCCACTGGAGATGTTAATATCTACACTACCAGCAAACAAACATACTTAAAATGATGTTTAAAAATGTCACACGTTCTTTGTGTTGTAAAAGTGTCTTCCTCAAAAATGATTTCGTCCATACTTGTAGTTTAATAAGTGATGTTTCAAAATGTCCTAAAAGTACTACGTCCATATCTAATGTTGTATTATATAGTTTATCACATGTGTATTTATCTGTACAGATACTGTTCAAACATCAAGAAGGCCTTATCACTATTATGAACTTCATATTATTTGTAATATTTGTCCAGAATTAATTTTGTGAACATAACTAAATTCAAGATGAATAGAAAATTGCATCAAAATTTTAAATGACATTAATTTACTTGTTTTTGTTAGATTAAAATTAGAAAATATTTGTATGGTGGTATAAGATATATGCGATACAAACTAGATATCTAGAAGATTATATAGACATCCTCAAACAACACCCAAACATTTCTAGAAAACCATTGATTAATAATGTCTTGTTCTGATTCAGCACAAACATTCTAATTATAAGAATTATCCGAAGATAAGGTAGAATACGGAGATGTTATTACTATTATTTTAAACAAAGCATTATGGTTGTGTAAAGCACTCGTGCTAGAATAAGAAGGATTAAAGTCAGTACCAAGTAAGCAGATACCTTAAACGCTGTAGGACTCTGTTGTAAACCAAAGCCCGCACGCAAAACTCTGATGAAAATGAAGAAGAAAACTAATTGATAAATGATTACAATGTATTATATTTCAGAAAATACATTAATGAAAGATTAAGTATTATTAGTAAGGTGTACCAATAAAATCCACCATGAAGAGGAATTAATAATTCTAGTCTCATGTGTTCTCAATTTTGTTAATTGTTGTAACAAATACTAATATGCAAATCATATTGTAATATGCAAATCATATTGTAATATGCAAATCATATTGTTATGTAATGAACATTGACAGAGCTATTTAGAATACAGTACAAGATTAGATAGGAAGCTTAATCATTTCAATGAGTTTTTAACTTGAAAATGAAGAACCAACAGATGGCTTATTACAACATAATCAATAATGGAGAAAGATTTAATATATTTAATATATGTGGATATGTTTAGAAAACCCTTTGTTCTTGATTTGTTGTATGGTTTAGGTATTATTGGCACCCTCTAAATTCTTCAAATGAAATATTTAAATAAATTACACCTTGAATTCCTAATATTTAATATGACCATGTTTGATAGGAGATTAACAAATTAATTATAAAGAGATTAAATGGCTTCTAGTATGCTAATATAGGGCCACATTATACTTAATATACTGTACTAATATTGTTAAATTTTAATCCATTTTTATGTAAATTAAAACCTGTTTTTATGAGCATAAAGAGTCTTTGTATTTTTTATACATTAATATTCAGTGTTAAAAACATAATTAGTGTATATCATCACTAAAGGTGACAAGATATAACTAATTAACATATTAAGTGAACAGAATATTAATGACTAAATGACAGCCAATAGAGGACAGCACACTATAGATTTTTAAAAAAGTTATCTAATATCCTACAGAGTACATTAGGAAATTATATTTGTTTGAATAAAGTGTCTCTCAAACAAACAGCATATTCATAACTACAAGCAACGTAGGGCAGTTTACAGTGTGTTTTATAAAAGTTATCAGAGTTTATGTACAGCACATTAAATATTTGATCAGAAAAAAAAGTTAAGGAAATTATAATATAAATACAAGAAACAGAGGGCAGTATACAGTTTTTTTTTAAAGCTTTCCAAGGTCCTACAAAATATATTAAATAGTTAAATGATCAGAAAAATTGTTACAGAAATTGTAACTTTGGTGGAATAAAGTATCTCTTTAAATAAACAGCATATTCATAAATAAAAGCAACAGAGGACAAGTCTGCATTTTTTTTTATCGAGGTCATACACAGTACATTAGAAAAAAGTTACAGAAATTATGGTAATTTTGGTGGAATGGTAATTAAAACAAGATAATCTTTAAAAAAATACACACAGAAAAAGAAAATTACATTACGGGCTTAGTAAGTAGAGCATAGAGAACTTTTCATAGCAGAAAACAAAGACAATCCTAATCATGTCACTCTAATGTTTGAACATGCAAAAATGGAAGAATATCAAATGCATTTCATTATTAAAAAACATATATGATTGTACAATCCGTTATATAAAATCTTGATACAAAGTTACTTACAAAAGCTAAATTTAATTGGACTTAACTATTTTAGAAAGGTTTAAACTATGGTAAGAGATCAAGTAGTCTGGTAGACAAGGCTATTATACACATAACCTTTGGACTTTGGAATATGTAGCAAGATAAATGTGGTTGAAAAAGAATGTAGTAATGATGTCATCATTATTTCATCAGTAGATTTGATGCAGATTATTTAACTGATTTCATTGGCGGATTTAAATTGAGCCTTTTAGTAATGATGGCATTAGTATTACATTTTGTGAGAAGAAGCAATAGACACTAAGATCTTATAAATCAATTTTGTTGACTTAGTATAATTCAAAGCCATTTTAGATGATAACATTGCTTTCATGTTAGATGATAACATTGAATTTCATTAGCCAATACAGCAATGTTTGATTCCAATATTATCTTGTGTTAATAGAGCCTTTGTAAGTTTTAATGATGTCCTTTTGTGATGACTACAATAGATGCAAATTGAGACAAATGGTTGGAATGATTTTCATTGGTTTGATTCAACAGCATTATTAAGAGTTTAAAACCAGAAAAGCGCACAGTTCTGTTTGAAAATATGTCATGCATCTATAGTTACACCGTAAAAGTTGCAATCGTCACCATGGAAGTGCACTCACTATATACTCTGATTGTCTACAACAGAGACAGTGGATATGTTGCAACTTCATAACGACTATAAGCATATAACATTATCAATTGTGTGGAGAACAAATCAAACTAACAATCAAACGCAAGCAGTGGATCTCTCATGGGTCTATTGGAGGTATATCGTTTGTTTATAGAAAGTGCAAACTGTGCTCTATTCTATACTCTTTTGATTAAATCAGAGTGTTGCAGTTGCATCAGATTTTTGTTCTTGTTTTCTTACAGAAGGTTTGGCAGACATATTGCAGTCATTCAATACTCCAATTTAGATAGGTATATATCGCAGACAGCTTAAAATCCATAAATCAATTGTTGGTTGTATGTAAAATACTGTAATTAAAAATCTGGATAAACCAATTTAATGAATTTATCCAGTACTCATTTTACACATTAGGTCGTGAATTGTTGAATTTTGGATATTGATGTTGTTAAAAGTTCTATTTGATGTTTAATGGTGTGCAGTCTGTGTTAGAGGAAGCAACTATCACTGCCACTACCTTGAGTTGTCAGAAAGTCTCCAACTACTCTTTGGAATTTCTGTGTTTATTTCAGCACTGACATTTACAGTTTTTGGAACTGGTTTACTGTAAGCCATCTGAAGCAACAGCTGCCGTTGTTTGACAGAACGGAAAACTACATCTTCCTGGTCAAGCCCACTGGATCTCGAAGACCAACTACGATGTCTAGACTCATTAGAAGGAGTCAACTGAATGCTGGAAACGGAACTGCAAGAGCTGTGTCGAGTAAGCTTGGTTATTTTGGAATCCACTTCATCATCTTCGCTTGCAGCTTCTATGTTTGTTGCTATCAATTTCTCAACTTCCTTATTCGTTTTAGGAATTGGTTTTGTGACACACTTCTCCAAATCTTTTTGCCGTTCCTTCAAAGATTTAAACTTTTGTGGAAGGTCTTTTATTTCATTTTTCTTTTGATATGTTGTCTTTTCTTTGATGCTGCGCAGACGATCTTTGATACTTGGACCTCTTTTGAAATCCCCAACTGGTTCATCAGGTGCATCTTCAAAAATGCGAAGACTAAGTTTTGCATTACTGATAGTTTCTGCTGATTTTGATCTCTTGATGGCACTTGTTCGATAGATTTCTCTACTTTTTCTTTCAGTTTCATCAGCTTGAGAAATGCCAAGCAACCTGCTTTCTACCTTTATTGCACTCTTCTTTTCCTCTTGCGCTGTTTCCTTTCCTTCAACAATTGATGGCACAGTTGGATCAAATACTGGTACCTCTTCCTCATGATATGTTGGAGATGACTTATTACTTTTTACAAAACTGGACCCATTGTCTGTCTTATTATGCATCACCTCAGTTGTTGGTTTATCATTACTTTGGTCATTATCAGAATTGAAGAGACTAGCAATTGCTGGTCTTGATGTACGTTTTACACGCTGACTATAGTCTCTAGCCATTTTAAAAACCTTGGACAACCTCATATTCCTGCTGATTGCACTGATATCTGCAGAGACTGTCTTGTGTAATGACTTGCCCGAGTCGGTTTGTGTACTCACCTTTGATTTACAATCAGAATCTTTCGACCTTGGGGATTGCTTGACCTGGACAGGCTCATTATTCTTGATAGTTTCTTTAGCAAAATCATCATTAGAGCTCTGAAGCTGGTGGGCATCACCAGATGCACACAACCCATATTCAATACTATCTTCAAAGGATTCCAAGATACTCTCATGTGAAGAGCATGTCTGATCCAAACCAGATGACATAATGCTAGAGTTTGACTCACTCATATTTCCTTCACCAGTTTTATTCAGTACTGGCTCAGATTTTATTTTGGTAGAAAGGAAGTTTGGGTCAGATTGTGCTTTCATCACTTTTGGCAAAGTCTGATATCCACTACTGACAGATCTGGAAAGAGACCGTCTTGAGTGTGAAGAATTTGTCAATATATCAGCACTTAAAGGTCGATCTAATGGCCTGTCTCCACTGACACGGACTCCTCGGATTATAGGTCTTTTGATCCAAACATCTTCACTGTCTAATTCGATCGATTCAGCTTTCTTGGGTTTGAGGTCTTTGATGTTGGATCGAAGCTGAAATGGAGAGGTCTCCTTCTTGTTGCCCATTTTTACCCCTTCTTCTTGGATAATGTTCTCTATTGTATCATGCAGGGTTTCAAGAATGTCAAGTTCGTCAGGACTGTCTTCATCATGTTCTTCCATCTTTACTTCTTCAACATTATTCTTCATATTTGGACAGGTCTCCTCTATTGCTTCAGGTTCTGGAAGTGGTTGATCATTATGTTCATCTAAATCATCATCTAGAAAGAACAGAAATATTGGTATATTTTAATCTATAACCAAATATTTAGGTGACAAAATAATGTTAAAGGCTGAGAAAAAAATACATTAAACACTCATTAGGATTTGAATTCAAGATATTTAATTAAGACCTATAAATTAATTAATACATTTCAATTTAAAGAAGACCTCACCTGTTTGTTCATCTTTTGGAAGATCAATATTTTGGTTCTGATGATTGTTGGTTTCAACTTGTGACATTTCAGTGGTGTCGTCCTTTAACGAAAAAATATAGTAAACACTCTATTTATATCTAACAAAATTGAAGGCAAAGTAACTTTTTACAAATGTATTTTCTTCTAATGACTGCATTTACATTTTAAATGCAAGAGTATTGTTCTGGTATTTTTAACGATGCTAAGAATAGAAACTTTACAACATGTTATATATGGCCTCATAGATCTCATGTTTCCCGTGAAATGTGAGTCTTCTAAAAATCAGCACAATCTCCAAATCCATTCAACTGTATCGAGTGTGCATAAGAACGTTAAGATAAACACATGTTTTGATCTTGGTAATGTGACGGTTACCATTACATGTACACTGTAACTACCCAGATATTTGGATGCATTTTCTTTGGAGGAATAAGATTAAATAATATTTAGGAAATATAGGCATCAAAACTTAATAATGTTTCGGTTTTCAATAGTTATCATATATTTTTTAAAGCATTATGACGTGACCTTTTTGCCGTTCTGCAGGCTAGACCGAACATCATCTGCAAACTATTGTGAAATTAGGAGCACAAATATATTGAAAGCTGCTGAGATGCCATCGTCAAAGGCATGAGCTAGGTGTTAATACGGGGCGTAGTAAGTAATAGCCTTGTAGTAAATTGCAGTTTGTTGCATTGGTATTGTAATAAATCCCCACCCACGCCGTACAACGGGCGTCTAAATAATAGAGAAGTGAAGACACTGCCTCACATTTGTTCTGCTGGATTAGGCCAACGCATATTAAGCAACCTGAGCAACTGACTTCATAAAGAATTAATAACCAATTAGTTCTCGATTTACATGGTATGTCGGACCGCGAGTTCCGTATTTTATAGCAACTAGCTCATGAATAAAACTGCTTATGTCACATAAACAGCCACTCGTGGAATATCGTCAATTTTACACAAATTGCACTCGCGATACGCTCTCGAGTAATGGCTATAGACATTCAAACAGTACTGTACCATATCGTCTGCAAACTTATAATGTTTACACCAGCAAAACACAGCAAGATTTCTTAAGTAAGCTATTTAAACTAGCTTCTCCCAACTTGGGACCCCTGCATCCAATATTTGGTGATTGTACTGTTGGATTTGAGAGAAATTTTTAAAGTACTGAACCAATGAATATATTTTTACCTTGTCGTTAACTTGGACAGTACTTAGTCTGTTAGGCGAGTTTGAGCTCTCACTCTCACTCATGGATTCTTCTGTACTACATATTCCTTCAGATCGTACCAAGCTACTTGCTCTCTTATTTGTCATCTAAATGGAGGAAAAATTAAATTATCTTGAAGGTCTTTAAAATATACTCCATATAAAATTAATATCATTTTACAAATTCAAATTATTTTACTGATTATCTTAATCTATTAATAAATTTTGATTCTAAGATTACTTAATATAATAACTAATCTTGCTTTTATCAATTATTAACTTCAATGTATTAATCTTCTATTCATCAATTTACTTAGTATTTATATATTAATCTTGCTTCTATTAATAATTAATCTTAGTCTAATAATTTCTATTTTGATATACTTTATTTCTATTAATTTTTCTTAAAATATTAATCTTGCTTTTACTATTAATTCATCCTGATATATAAATTGACCCTTATCTGTTTAATATTTATTTACATAATATACGCAAAATGAATAAAAATAAACAAGCAAAATCAAAAAAATAATCTAAAAAGCAAAGCATGAATTTGTTTAATGATCATTTTGCACTACAGACGTTGTCCTTATGAACAAAAAGAAACATTTAATTATAAATGGCTGACCAATGTTTATACCAAAGCTGGTCAAGTAACAGAATATTGTATTAGTTGATTGTCAACCAGTTATATTCAAGTTTATGATCACATAAAATAAATTATCATTCAAAATAAAAACCAAATAACGTAAAAACAAAATTGTCAAACTTCAACACCTCTTGTTTATTAATGAAGTCTCCTCAAAAAACCTAATTTAAAACCTTTTAATTTTATATATTTGCTTTTAAATTCAAATGTAAAATATCCATGCACATTTGAAAATTAAAGTCATCTTTAAATATTAACATAGTTTCATTCATAAACAGAAATAATGTGCATAAAGGAATCATAAAAAACACAAGAATAGGATACATAAAATATGAATATACACATGCAAACTGCATCACAACCATCATACAATAAATTTACACATCCTGAAAATGTTGCATACAAGCATTGTAAACATGCGCCCTCTATATTTCAGCAACAAAAAATAAGCAAAAGAGGGTGCAGTTGATAATGGGCAAATAAACACAAGCATTACTGTATAATCAATACTGGTATAATATACATTCCAGACTGTTAGTACCATCAACACGGAAAAGACCAGCACACTTTGCCTGCCATCTCTATCTAAAGATTCATTTCAAATTTGAATTTCCAATGCCGGATAGAAATTTTATTAAAAAAATATGTATCTAAACTTTCATTTTTGTATAACGAGGCGCTATATACTGGTTTTTGCAACTATTTTCGAACACAATTTTTTACTTAAATTAGGAGTAGAAAAAAAATCTTTCATTAATTTTTACTTAAATGTTTGATTTAATAATTGACTTATTTGAGAGGGTTCCAATGTGCAATGCCAAATGTAGTCTCATGTAATAATTCATTACCATGAAGATATGAAACAAGGTACATGGTACGTAAGCACTACAACATTCATAGCCATTTGTTATATTCTGAGAATTGAAATTACCATAAAAATAATACTGTTCAGCCATTTTTTGTTCAACAACAAAAGAGAAGGAAGACTACCAACATGGTACTGTTATTAACTGGAATATGAATAGCACCCTTATTATATTACTTATGTTACTGTAACTGTGTAAACAAAACTAAATTATGGAACTTATATTTTTAATTTTGAGGCCTAAAATCAATCTTGCATAACTTTTTAATTCATGATGTTGGCCAAGATGCAAAATGTTGCATTCTACAGGCAAAGTGTGTGGTCATTACCATCAGCTTTATGTAGCTCACCCTTTCTATTAAAATCTATTGAATCACTAAAAATCGCAGCTCTGAAAACGAATAATTGGTAAGAAAGGAATGATATTAATAATTAATAAGAATGTTAAATAGATATTGGATAAAAATCAACTACTGTAGCTATAATAAATAACATTTCCTTGTAATAATCTAATCTGTATATCTCAGAGTTCCACACTTAAATTTTTATTCTGTTCTGCCAGAGATGGCGTCAGGCCTCCCGTCGGGGAGAGCGCCCCCACTCCCCTGGCCGGGAGAAAAATATTTTTACATATTAGTAGGCTCTAAATTTTTATAGTTTTCAGGTTATGCCCGCTGACCACCTCCGAGGGATTTTGAACAATGCTCAACCATGCCCATTTATGCTTTTGTAGATGACATCTGATTCCATATTAGGCAATCCTGGCACCACCCCTGCGTCCTACTCATCTCAGACTCACTCCCCCTTCATCCTACTGGCATGCTTAGTTCTAATTAACCCTTCCTTGTCCTGAACACTTAAGCCTGTGCACCTGCCTATCTATTTTAAAAGTACATGATGGAATTAACAGTGAAATTCTAATGTAACCATAGTATGTGTTCATTATAACCACAACACATTTATGTGAGGAAGACACATTACAAAATGTGCTATGATAATAGATATGATGTTAAGATGATTATAGAATTATAATATCATAAAATTCTTACCAATTTAGCTACATCAGGTTTCTTCATTCCTGAAAATATAGGAAATTCGAAGAAAATTAGAGATAAGTAATAATGATGTAGGAAGAAAGCAATATAATATTTTCAAAATTATATAATGTTACAGTACATATTTAACAAGCAAGTGCCTTGACCACTACAGCAGTGGATGTGTGCGCTTTATAAATCTGATTATTAACAAAATTGTATTTCAATTTCTACAAACAACTTTATATTCTGATAAATAATTATTTATTAATGTTGCTCAAATATGAATTATTATTTTTCACCTTTGTTATTTAATTTTGTTAAGCATTTGCCAATAAAAGATGAATTTCCTTATTTGTATTAAGATAAGGACAATAAAGTTATTTATCTAATATAAAAAATTATTTTAAAAATCCAAACATCTAAATAAATCATTTAAAAAGTGTTCATGTTTTATTAGCTGATAATTGTTTTATTGATATTTTCATAGACATAAAGCATTTGGTTTTTGTCCACCTAATAAGCTCGGTAACTATTATCAATCAATATTACCACATATAAAAATAATAATATTATGAGTTGCATTGTGTACACAAGCGTGCGTATCAGGTTCACTATAATATCTTAACCTGTGTTCACATTATCATGTTTAATGTGGCATGTGATTTGTTATGGATATGACATAATGCCCATATATAGGTGTAATATGACATCATATTCATACCATATGGCAATCACACATATAATGCTGCATAAAACTAAACCTAATAGAGTAGACAGACCTTACTACCTTTTTCTATTGACCACTATTCTAGGCTAGTACCATAGAGCTAATCAAATTATTTACCATAAGTGAATGAACCTATATAAATATAATACATAATTATTATCATGTTGTTATGACTGCAAACACCAACAATTTCGTTAATAAACATGCTTAAAGTATATAAATTTAATTAGATGCTATTAATATAACTAATATGAAATAAAACATTAATATATAACATTTTTTTAGTAGATATTCAATCTTTACTAATGAGGTTAATAATTATTCAGTCATGCGTATTTCCTCAAAATAACTACAATGATACACTGCATATTAATATAGAATCCTACTTGGATTTGAACCAATCACCTACATAGACTAGACATGGTATAAATTTCAAGCTTCACATTTGTTAAACAATTCATTACAAAATAACAGACACAAAAGCATAAACTACTAGACAGGGTAGGATTTGGAGCTTGCAAGTAAACAATAAACATCATTATTTCATATACTTTATGTATTAACAATAAAAGACATTTATAAAATAATTAATTATTTGCTTATACTAATTTTTGCTTATTAACAATTTTATGGGTGGTGGAAGAGCGCAGTATTATTTTTTAAAATACAATGTCAAATTTAATGAAAGAAATGTTATTTGGAATGATAACTGATTTTAGTAGAATTGTACATGAAAATAGAAATATCTAATTTCTTTAATTTGTTATTTTTGCAAGTGGTTGCAATATTACTTAAATATGACATGATTCTCTTGCACATATCAAACATATCCAACACACACGAACAGAGTTATAATATAATTAATTACTTCCATATATTAGATTGTTATTTGCTTAATAATTTCATGAGCAGTGGATGAGCACAATATGATATTTAAAAATATCATTATCTAAATTAAAGAAAAAAAAAGATTTTAGTAGAATTCTACACGAGAGATGTATCTACTTCCATTCACATGTCATCTTTGGACATGTTTGCAATATTATTCAAAATATGATTTGATTCTCTTGCAAATAACAAACACACTCCTACACACACTTTCACACAAGGCTGCTTATTTTAGCTACCATTATACTACATCTTCAAAAGATAAACATTATCCTGACTGAAGTTTAGCTGTACATATGCACATGATATATTTTCCATATGATCAGATAAACAGGTACTTTCCTTCATGATATCTGTTTTGTTTGGATACATGTCAACATATTTAAATGTTATATGTATTTGTATTGTTTACTTCCATTGCAGGTCCCGGGTCAATTGCTCCGGGGTAAAGCCAACTCAATCAACACATACAACAACACACAAAATTTATCAATTTCATCATGTGAAATTTTTTTAAATAACACGAGAATAATTAGTTACCATTGCAACAGCGGCATATCTAGGGGATGTGCATGCCCCTCCCCCTCCCCACCCCCCACCACCAAAAGGTTTGCACCCCTCAGTTTCCACCATTTGAGATGACTGAAGCAAAAAAAATATGCTCAAGTAGTTCGCGCATTATTTTGCAAGATAGTATCCCTCATTTAATCATCGAGCCTCTATATCTGTTTCGCACTCCCCATTTCAAGACCCCCGCTCCCCCCATTTCGAAACTCCTAGATATGCCACTGCAATGCAAACACAAAAGGCAATCAACTTAACAAGCCAAGGAAAATAAAAATGATGAATAATGAATAGAAAAAATGTAAAGCGATGGAAAATCACAAACCTGTCTCTTATACACATCTAGATGTGTATAAGAGACAGCTCCTACACACACTTTCACACAAGGCTGCTTATTTTAGCTACCATTATACTACATCTTCAAAAGATAAACATTATCCTGACTGAAGTTTAGCTGTACATATGCACATGATATATTTTCCATATGATCAGATAAACAGGTACTTTCCTTCATGATATCTGTTTTGTTTGGATACATGTCAACATATTTAAATGTTATATTTATTTGTATTGTTTACTTCCATTGCAAGTCCCGGGTCACTTGCTCCGGGGTAAAGCCAACTCAATCATCAACACATACAACAACACACGAAATTTATCAATATCATCATGTGAAATTTTTAAAAATAACACGAGAATAATTAGTTACCATTGCAACAGCGGCATATCTAGGGGATGTGCATGCCCCTCCCCCATCCCCACCACCAAAAAGTTTGCACCCCTTAGTTTCCCCCATTTGAGATAACTGAAGCAAAAAAAATATGCTCAAGTAGTTCGCGCATTATTTTGCGAGATAGTATCCCTCATTTAATCATCGAGCCTCTATATCTGTTTCGCACTCCCCATTTCAAGACCCCCGCTCCCCCCATTTCGAAACTCCTAGATATGCCACTGCAATGCAAACACAAAAGGCAATCAACTTAACAAGCCAAGGAAAATAAAAATGATGAATAATGAATAGAAAAAATGTAAAGCGATGGAAAATCACAAGGAAAAGAAGTAAAACCGTTTGTTTATGAGCCAATAGGAAGGAAGAACAGGCACGGAAATGAATGGCATTGATTAAAAACCATCAACTCAAAAGACTCACCCATTGTAGTTGGCGGTTCGTTTGTCTCTGTAGGGGACACTGTTCATGTGCAGAAATTTTAAGAACAGAATTAGACAAAAAGTAACACAAAATAAACACCATATTCGACTGTGCTAAAATCTTGATCAAATTCAAACATAGCTCAAAATAGGGATTGATTATTTTAAATTTTGTAAAATTATTAAATATATACTTTCAACTTATTTATAACTTCAACAAGTTATGCAACATTGTGTACAAAGAATTATAATTTTGGAAATGGAGACAACTAATAATTGTGAAAAATGTTTATCATTGTTATCTATGCTGTCTGTATTTCAATCCCATAATGCAATGTAGTGTTTTATTATCACAATAAGCTTGCAGACATAGATGCTAGATATAATTTTGATTGTCTGTGTCTACAGACACTCATTAAACAAAATATACAAGAGGTTAGCAAAGTCCAATAGACAAGAAGACTAGGACAGTTGTGACTACAAACATAAATTCCAACCACCTTTTCAAAAAAATAAAATGAAAACAATATCAGGCAAAGCAGGCATAAGAATAAATATATTTCAAGACATTCAAGTTTTGTAAATCTAATAAATAAAAGTGAAAAAAAAAATGGAATACAATAATGGAGTTACAAAGAACATTCAAACAATTCAAATGTAATCTTTAACAACTTCAGGTTTTTTTTTTTAAATACTTTTAAATAACCTTGTGTTGTCTTCTGGAATATGACTATGAACAGCACAATTCAAACCACAAGTTGGGAAAAATATGCACTCCCATATTTTAATTATCATTGTCTGGCAGTAAAAACCACATTTTGAAATTACAGTACACAACAAACCTTAACTTATAATCATTAAGTAGACTTAAATTTGCATTCCCTGTATCATAAATAATAATCAACATCAGATATGAAATTGATTAATAGATTTATTCCTTATTTACAATAGATTAGACTCACGAATTGTTGCAAACTGCAATAAGAGTAAAAATAATTTTTAAATTGCGATTCTCATAAGATGGAGTATGGATTACTTAAAATTACAACCATATGCTATGGCTGCCATAATAATAAAATAATGATTTTAATGTTCAATACATGTATTGAACAATACAATTTATTTTCAATTGTACAGCTAAAAAATAGAAGATGACATTGGGAAAATGGTCATGTTTGATAGTTGAAACTAGTATTCTAATAATGCACTTTCATACAGTTATATTTCATGTAAAGAGGACACTAAAAGCAAATGTTTCAAAGTGAAAGAATGGGTTGAAACGTAAAAAAATAATTATTAGATGGAAGTAGGATTCTAATTGAGTATATGAAATTAATAATTGTGTAAAATTTGTACATTAATTCTTTCATTTTATTAATAATTAATTCATTTTTTTAACAAATATGTTTAAGCTTGCGGTACACCACGTAGGTAGTTCTGAAAAGAACTGTTGTAGTTGAGAAAGTCTCAACGTTTCGATTGAGTTGCTTCAATCATCTTCAGGAGAAAAATATTTGCAGAAATTCCAAACGGAAATATTTATATGTTTGGGTAAAGACGCTGGCTGCTGATTAGATGAATAAACTGACCAATGAGAAGACTGCTAGTGAAAGGCTAAAACAAAAGCTATTGTTCGCTGAGAGAAAGGGTGGGAACGCCAAACCAAGGCTTAGTTCCAGTGGCGGGAAAAGGGGTGGGAACGACCAAAATGAAGGCATAGTTCCAGTGTGGCGGGAAAAGGGGTGAGAACGACCAACATTTTTTTTATCGTCCTTTGGAGGCTGTGTTAATGAATTGATATCAAAATTTAATTTCAGTTTCGATTTCAATTTATTCAAGAATTCTGGATCAGAAGTTTTATTATTATTCTATTGAATATTTTGTCCAATTTATTAAATTGTTGCCATTTGTTATTCTTTATATTTTGATGTCTATTGAATATTACATTGTTCTCCTACTTGGGGGCTATTCAATAAATTTGAATTTAAATAATACTTTAACGTGACTAGAAATTAATATTAGAGACGTTACTTCATCTTAAGTTCCATTATTTATTAAAAATAGACCCAATTATCAGTATGTGTATAGAAGTCAACTTTATTAAAAGAAAATGATTGAGTAAAGGAATGCATGAAAAAATAAACATAGCTCTTATTAGTAATGTCAATAAATCAAAGGGATTTTTTTTTGGTTAACTACTTTTGATAACTTGTTTCTAAAAATAAATATGGAAATAGGTTCCCCTATAATAGTACAATCCAATCCACCTAACGATGATAAATGATACCATTTATTGGCAAGAGTTTAACCATTTGCTCATAAAAATAACAATTCTAAGCAAATTGGAAAAGATAAAGGATATAATTCAACATTTAAGAGAACATTAATAGAATTGAGTTGAAATAAGATATAACCGACACTTCTTCATATACATGTGTTGTACATTGTTTGTGTAATCCCATAACTCATGACGAAGTCCCAACAGAGTAAGTCTTGGTTTGTCATGAATCAAGCATTGTGTAAAGATTGGCACCGGTGAGGTTAGGTATTTTGTAAAAAGTGAATTGATTGTGGTCCTTGGGGTATTACATTCAGACATACAGTATTCAAGCATTATGATTTAAAGGTGAGTGGGATTTAACAGGGGCTCAAATATTCAAGATCCTAAAAGGTGATTTAGCCTCCCTTGCGATAACTTTAGCATAAATGAAATTATGTAGACATAAATTAAATATCACATTCAAGTAATGGTATGAAGGCAATAATATCGAATAAACTTCTAGATATCATTTTCAAATATGCATATATAATATATATATATATATAACATATATATAACATATATATAACATATATATGTATATCATGGCATAACAGCTATATAAGGATAGATGACATCATGGATGACATTACAATAAGGACTAAAGACATCACAGACACACTGGAAAGGATGACATCACAGATATAAGAAAGGATATGATATATACAGGGATGATGACATCATAGCTATATAGGGATGGATGGTTTACATGCTATAATTTGATTGATGAATGATTCATTTAAATATAATTTATTCAATAATCTGTTACCTTTGACCTGAACAGTTCCTCGTCTGAGCTGGCTTGGCGGGTCCGAATGCCTCCTCCTGCGACGTTGCTTTGACCGAGGTTTTCTCTTTCTTAACTTAACAGGTTGTTCTTTAGTTGATGTGTCTTTCTCTCCATCTTTTCCTGAGGATCCTACAAAGTAAATACAGTACTAACGTTTGGATAAGCTAAATCCTTATCATCATTGTTACCACCATCACACCATCACCATCAGGGAAATGATAGTTTGTTATCAAAGACTTTTAAGGTTTAATGGGTCTTATTTCTTTTATTAGTTTTACTTTCATTAGTAATTTTAAAATTGTTAATAAATGTTAATGTTTGTTTTAGTTTTTAACCAACTTTTATGTAATATTTCTTATTTATGGGACCCCAATGAAAATAAACCGATTCAGTTTTTTTGGGTTATCCTGAGCTGTAAATGTTTTACTAAATTATCTTTTTATTGTTCATTGTTTTGTTATTTGTAATGTGTTGAATTATGCTCAAATAAATTTGAATTGAATTGAAAAACCAAACCAAATTCATCATAAAAAATACTTGTATGATGTTTGACAATTTTCAAGCTTTAATTAACAAATCTAACATTTAACCATGGACTTGGTTACCATTTTATCAAAATAAAATGCATTGCATGAGTGGTAGTTGGCAGTGCCTATTGGACCAACTAACCATAAACTAATTCTAAAGATCACTGTGGTTGGCTTTTTTTTTATCACCACCAATATGACCATCAACACCAATACCATTTGATTATTGCCATCGCATAATCATCTACCATTATTATTTACCATTATCATTATAGCCAGATAAGACTGTAATCCTAATTAAAATCATGAAACACCTTCCTCTTTCATTATTTATTCCACAATTTAAATTTCACTTACCAGACTGATTGTTGAGTACAATATCCTTGGCTTTACTTGGAATCAGACCTTTGAAGTTTTCTAGAATCATTTTCTTTATTTGATGTGTCCACAGATGTTTCTGCTCAAGACCTTTGGCCTGAAAGTATTACAAGAATATCTTAGACCTTGCTGCAAATTCCCAGACTGGGGACCCAAGCGGGGGTCCCTTTGCCCTCCCGGACCCCGACCCCCCCACCCACTATCACCACCCCTGATAGTGTTGAAAAAGCTTAACACTTTCACATAATATTATACTCCCCTTCCTGTCAATAACTGATAACCTCCCATAGCAACATACAGATCTTATAGAACAGGCAGTAGTTTGAATGCTCTTCTAAATTTTATGAAAAAGGCAATTCAAAAATATGTGATGGGTGACAAAGTTCAGAATGTGCGGAAACTGAAGAACACATTACCACAAGGATATGCTGCTCATCTCGGTTATCAAATGGCATTACAGTGAAGCCGAAAGTCTCCTTCGGAATGTTTTCCATCAGTAACAAGTTGGAACACTGACAAAAAAAAAAAAATATTTAGGAAATATATCAAATGTGTAAATCATTAAAAAAGAAAAATAAAAACACATGACCTGCAAAGTGATACTTCTTGAAAGAAACTGAAAACTGGATATTTTACGGAGAATATTAAATAACATGCATATTATGGTCCATGTGCACATTATGGAATGCAGTACACTATTCGGAATAGAGTAGGGGATTGTTTGTCATTATTACAGAAGGACTCTACTGGAAAAAGTCTTTAGATTTGGTGGGTTATCCCTGATGTGATTCACACCAAAATAGCGTTGGCCTAGTTTTAAAATGTCAAATTTTAAAATTTGCTTACACTATTTTTTGATTTGGTCTTTAACTACCTTGTGCTTAAATTAGAAAATTTATTATTATAAAAATAACAAATAGAAGCTCATTTGGCACCATAGAGAGATGGTCTTTAAATGGAGGTGGTCAATAATAGGAGGGGTTTTATTTTCTTTTATTTAAGAAAGACTTGTATCTTGATATTTAGCCACTTCTTCTGTCATATGTTTAATTATTGTTTAAAATTGGCAATTGGTAAAGGTATGCCACCAGCCACTAAGATTCTTCTAGCAGTTCAAAGTTTAATATTATTTGAAAAAAGGAAAATATCTACATTACCTTAATTTCTGTTTTGATACTGATGTATCCATCTTCTCTGCGCTTAGCAATAAAGAACGCCTTCTCAAATAAATAAACATTACGATCACCTCTGGACCCCTGTAATCTCATTACATCCTGGAGGCAAAATAACAGAAACACCTTAAAAATACTGGGATTAATCATCCATGAAATGAAACGCAAAGCCAATTTCAATGAGAGGGGCATCTCAGTGGAGATAAAGTATTCTAGTATTTTTCTTGAAGAAGAGGGGGTTCAGCTGGGTCATAGAAACAACCTGGCTTAAACATATACTTTATTAATATATTTTCAGATAATGTATGTTCAATATTTTACTTGGTGAAACAAACAACAAAATAAAACATGACTAACAACATACAACTCACAAATTTACCCAGTTTACAAAACAGCTATATCATTATTGACAAAAAAATCATGCTAAAATTAACATATCTAACCCAAATATTTACTATAAAATACCACAACTACTTTAAACAAAGAATAATTAATTAAATTTCAGACTGACTTACATCCTGATATTGCTAATTCCTTTTTATATAATGAAGCTTTTTTTATATGAAATAAAAACTACATTATATAAAAAGTAATACACAATATCTGGCTGACTTACGTCCTGATCTAGTAGTTGGCTCTGAATCTGTTGTACGTGTAGAACTTTGTCACTCTGGGCTTTCATGTGGTTAATCTGTTTTGCAACCTCCTTCATTGCGTCTAGGGCTTCCTCTAAAGTGTCATATATTTCGTCATCAGTGTTAATGTGTTTACACAGATCCTAACATAAACAGAAAAACAAACATAATTCATTTCAGTTCATTTTTATTTGTTTGTTTTTTATCCTGGGTGACACTGGATTGTCTAATGGTTTCCTTTAGTGCCAAGCAAAAAAAATAAAAATAAAATGAAAGCATGAAGAAAAAAAATAAAGAACAGAATAAAGGAAGATAGATAAAAATAGAACAGTAACCAAATATATGATAAGAAAAGGAATCAATAAAAAAAGTTTGATTAAATTATAACAAAACAAAAAAATAATAAGATTGATAATTAAATTTATAATACCTATAAAGTGGATTAAGGCGAAAAGATATAAGGAAGTGGAAATGGAAATCTGAAATTGAAAATAATTTTAAAAGCAGAATGATGCGAGTCTCAAAAAGATATACATAAATATAATTGATTTAAAAACCGTATGTAAAACAATTAGATAAAAAACAATAAATAAATATGGATGACATTGCATGAAATTGGTACATAATCTACCTATCAACACCACCTATCATCAGTGGCACCTTTCACCAACACCCCCCTCAACATCAATACCCCCCCATCGCCAACTCTTCCCTTCATCAACGCTACCTATCATCAATACTATCTATAAATTTATATCACAGTAAATTATAATTAGAAATATCTAGACCTACATCTTTACTTACATGGAACAAAAGATGATACTTTAGGATCCTTTGCACTGGCTTGAGTAGATAAGCTCCAAGGGGCAGGGCGTGGCCTAGCTTGTTCTGGGCGTCTTGGAAGAACTTACACATGACTGGTTGATGGAGACATTTGGTGAGCACCTTCACTGCACTGGGATAATTTGTACAATATTGGGAGTACATTATAAAATCCTCCTCCTAAAAGATACAACAATTAATAAACATTAAAATGATGATTAAAATATATACAGATATATCACACCTCATATTTATCTCAATATTATACTGATTCTGGCAATTGCCTGCTCATTTTGGACTTTCAAATTTTGCTTGACACAAACAAGGTTTTGGAAAATAGATTTAACAATAGTAATATATTTTTTTATTCAGCAAACACAATCATAAACTATGGTAAACTCAAAGATTATATAGACTCTTAGCAATAGATTAAAGCTAGCAAAACACATAAACAGGGAATGGGACTAATGATGGATATTATTGGGAAAAACTGGAGTACTATATAGTAATGGGCTGTTTCACACCCGTTATCCTAATTACAATCCTAGTGTTTCCCCTGGGGTTAATACAGGGGGTTATTTATTATTACCCGGCAGTTATGGTTTCTTCCTTTCATCTTTCCGCAACTACGACAACCATACCTTACCAAGTTTTAGCTTTTGGCTATTTCAAAGCTTTGTAATGTTTTGCTTGTTCAGTAATTCTAGATATTTTTCTACTCATAATTGGCATTTAAGGTTCAGAACACTGGGTAAGAATACTATTATATCACATCTTATCATACACTTATCACATACCATATATACCACCATATGGTGGTAATATATATTCCAACCTTATTCAGAAATTGCATAATGAATTGATATAACTTCTGTTCCAGTCTTTTGACTATTAATGCTACAAATGTTTAAAAAAAAAATGATATATCACCATATGCTGTCAATATGTATTTCAAATTTATTCAGAAATTGCATAATGAATTGATATCAGGCTTTCTGTTTCAGTCTTGTGACTGCCAATACCCCAAATATAAAAAAAAAAATTAAGATGAGTTTGGTCATGACACCTTTTCTATTGCAATTCTTTTAAGGTAAGAGAGGTCTTTCAAAGGAAGCTCTCTATCTCTTGAACATACTTGTAACTGCTACTTTGTTTTCTACTGTACTAGCAAAAGATAATTATAAGATTCTAAAACCCCGGCAGAAAAACACACAGCAGTAAAAACATGTTTTCATAAAGTATGATAAAGCATCATTAAGAATGACTTTGCTATTCTTACAGACAGTTTGAGTTGTTCTAGTTGTTTCATACAAATAAAATTAAGGAAAAAAAAATCCTCAAGAATTCAATGCAAAACATTAAATTGCTCATTAATAAAAGATTAAGTTAACAACTTCCAGAGAGACAGATCAAAATAACAATTGGTACTACAAGGTTCAAGGTAGACTTTAGAAACATTTAGGTTTATTGTCACAACAATACAATAGACAAAAGGCTTTTATTGTACAGCTACTGTACCTTATGTATGACAAATTTTCAAGGTAAACCATAGTAGTTACTGTCACAAATAAAGCAACAATGGATGAGCCAGATTCAGATTCAGATATTTATTTTATTACATCAAAATTGTCAATGCATCATAATAATTAGTTTCTACGGCTGACAATACAAATAAGGCTTATTCACTACTTGTATACATGGATAAGATGACAGAGTTAAATATTGATTTCATTGAATTGGATAGGAAAGAAAACTGCAAATATGAGTTGTGAGAATTATACTTAGGGCCTATACAAACTTGAGAAAAAAAATATACAGGTAGCATAAAAACTTGTTTACTTTACACATAAAGCAGTATTGGTATGATATATTGTGCTATAAAAACACAGGACATAGTACTTGGAAAACTTGTATTTTTGTCATGACTGACATAAGCTTTTGAATACTACATAACCAGGAGAGGATCCACAGTTTCTGGTGGGATGGCATATAGTGCAAAATGAGGACTATAGTCTAAAAAGGGGTTCAGGAGGTGTTCCCTTCCCTATTGTGTTGGTCCACTTTCTAAAAGCTCTTGGTTTTTAGTTTTTTTTAATCTCTTAATATATAAAGGATTTCAAAGTTAATTTTTTTTTGCTGCTTCCAGGGAAAAGAGAGTGCCCTTTTCGCTACATTCTAGATGTAACCGATAACACCAAAAAATTAACAAGTTCATTGCCAGCGGCAAGAGTCCACTTCCAACAGGATTCACTCAGGGCGGCGAGGATACGAGTTCATGTCCAACATACCACACTGTATTAAACATAAATTCGCTGGCAGTGGTCACCAAAACATGCCCTGGAGGTTTAGGGTTGATGGAAATGATTTTCATCATGGTGGTGCCCTTTAAGAATTGGCATATGGGATAGAAATAGGAAAAAATGCTTGGCAGTTACCAATTAATACAGAAGGCAATAGAGCCACAATTAAATTTATTTGTAAGTAATGTAGGACTGATCGGATATTTGGGAAATGAAAGGTAGGCAGAGTTAATCCATAAGACAAGGACAAGTGGGAGGAAGTTATTAAAAGCAATCAGACTACAAACAATGTTAAGATCCATGTCACAGTCAAAATGAATTTTAATTTCTGTAATGAAAAACACAATGGGCAAGGTCACAGAAATGACATACCTGTGGACTGCAGGTATTGTCATTAGCACAATAAAATGGCAAATTGTTTAAATTTATAACTGTTTCTATTTTCTCTCTCTCTCTTTTTTATCCTTCATATTATTCATGCCGGTAATTGAATTAAGGATTGTGAGACTTGGGATTAAAAGGTAATAATCTTAACCACCAAGCTACAGTACAGCTCCACTCAATTACTAAGGAGCTATTGATTGCACGACGACGGTAGGACGTAGAACGTAATGACGTCACTAAAAGTCATCTGCGCATGCGAGAACGCTAAGGTCACCTCGTCGAGTAGATTCTGGAACTCAATTTGGCCAAATCTACGTATGCAGAGAACGTAGGATGCCAGGTAGGACGGTCATGCATGAGCGATTCCGTTCTAGCTCCTTAATATCACAGGATTTGAACCTAGGACCCTGGAATTAGAAGGCAAGCATCTTAACCACAAGCTACGGCTCCACTCCATCAACATTGCAGGATTTGAACCCAGAAATCTAGGATTGGAAGGCAAGCAATTAACCAACAAGCTATAAATCAAACTTTAAAAATAATCAATGGTACAGTATGTCATTATATTACAATCCTTTCCATTATTTTTAATCTTTTAATTGGGACAAAATTTATACGTTGATATTTTTATTTTGATTTCCTTATAAATACATTTCCAAATCCGTTTGTGTAAGAACAGTAGGCTCCTTAGGGAGAGTACTGGAGTATCCAGCGGAAATGATCCATATTTTATATAACTCTCCAAATCAGAACAATTTCCTGTGATATCATAAAATGGAATTTGCAATCAGAACTACAATACTCCAGCCAGATTCTGAATGGTGATTTATGAATAGTGATGATTTTTTGGATAAGCGAGGTCATGTTACTATGTTGTGGCAACTGCTAATCCCATGTTGCTATGAGAATTCCATGTTGCTATGGGTGATGAGATATTTTACATTCATTTTTTTTTATAACTTTGATAGAAAATAAAAAACTTCTGATAAAAAATATAGAAATGTATTGTATGCAAAAATCTATTTAAAAATATTTATTTCATACCATCACTTAAAGTGGGTAGATAGCTTTTATAAATAATATTATGTCTATTCAATAAGAGGCCTTGCAAAAAGTTGGAAAACACCCCCTGGGCAAATGCAGTAAGATAATATATATAATATTATTTCCCAATACTAGAAAGAACATTACAGTATTTCCCAAGACAGAATATAGGCGACAACTCAAGTAAGCCAATCTCCTTCCTTTTAAATACATTACTTAATAGCACTTGACTTCAGTACATTAACTAAAGTATGTTACCAAACAAAAGTTCAATCAATTGGGTATAAAGAATGGTTGGTGTTTTCATGTATGATTTGATTTATAATAGTTTACCACGTTCCTTTAATCAGTATTGTAGTTTATTACATCATAATTATGCAACTAGGCAAAGAAAAAGAGGAGATTTAATTTTACCAAAAGTTAATTTAAATATGTAAAACATTTTTTTCTTATTCTGGTTATGTTATTTGAACTGAGTTGTCTCTCTATATTAGTATTAATGTATCTAGAATTTCATTTAAAATTTCTTACATTGATTATGTATTGCTGAAATACTAAGAATAGTAAATTTAACAATGTATCTATATTTATGTCTACTTTACGATGGTAAAATATGACATAATTACTTTTTTTTAAATAAATTGTGACACATATTTATTTGTTTAATTTCAGGCCCCATGAGGCTAGATTCGACTAGCTAATGTGCTATATTCTAGCTCCAATATATCCATCGATTGTTACTTTATCTATTTTATAAAATTATATTCTGTTTTATGTTATCATATGGATAATAAAGAAAGAAATAGGTTGATATGGTGAGTAATATAAATGTGTCCGGGATTAATTACTTTATTTTACTATCTTATATTATTAACACTCTTCCATACCAGTCAGCAAATTATCAAAATTATAAGGACATTAATGCATCAGCAATTGAAGCCAAACAACAAGTTTACCAAATTTAGTCTTGTGACGTCAACATGCAAAAGAATTTTAACATCTCAAAAAAAAAAAAAAAAAAACTGATTGAGGACAAGGTCATGACAAGTGTTTTGATGATTTTGAAATTTTGGTTAATTGGTGCATTCAAATGAAAAAAATATTCAATCCTCACCAATTTATCATTTGCACAGAAATAATGTGTCAGGAAAGTTTAGAGAACTTTTCAATTATGACTTCAAACCATTCTATAAATTTGCATGTTATAATTTAACTTGTTTTTGCAGTGTACTATTATTTGTCTGTTACCCCACTGTCTCTTATACACATCTGAAAGTTTAGAGAACTTTTCAATTATGACTTCAAACCATTCTATAAATTTGCGTGTATTTTTAGAATCAATTTCATGGGCAATGTCATTGACATTTTGAAAGTTATTCTTTTTAATATCATTAGGTGTAAATACCACATGACTTGATTTTCAAGTTTAATTAACAATCAGAATTTAAATCTGATAAACATAAAAAAATAAATAGAATTAATGTTGTTTTAAATAAAATATGTATAATTTTAACTATAAACTAGAGTTATTTCTGTAATTAATATAGTTTCTCAATCCAATGTTTTATTTTATAGATTTTAAAATACAGGATGAACTGAAAATTTAATATATATATACAGTAGAAATGATAAATAATAACTTATACAGTGCAACATTTTTATGTTCTATTTTTGTCTTATATTTGTTCAGCTTCAAGAATGAAAATGATTCAAAACCATATCTCCACTGATATGTTATTGACAATAACAACATTCAATATTTTAAATATTATAGAGAAAAAAATTGTGGTAACATATGCCTAGTCTTATTTGTATTATATTATAAACTATTTATGCTATTTTTATCATCATCATCATCATCATCTGTATTCCCTATCGACTACTGCAGTAGGACATGTTCCCAGAATCGCTTCCAACATGTGCGTGAATTGTTTTTTTTTTTATCCCACATTTCCTTCTATAATTGTCAAAGGTTACAGAAGATGAATTGGTATGGTTGTATATGTAACTATTGTGTGATTTAAAAGGATTCAAAGTAATCAGTCCTGAATAGAAGGCCTATCCTCATATTTTTAACTAATTTTAATAATTATATTTTTACTGTTTGGTTATTGTTTCACTAGATCACTGATTTTACTTTACCAAGTGAATATGATTTTTTGTGTTTTATGAAGGACAATAAGTACAGTATTTTCATATATTTGTATCTCACAAATAAAGGTTATTCTTCACAATTAAATACACAAATTATTCAGAGAACAGAGTGTATTTGGCAAATTATTAACCTAAATTAAAATAAAAAAAAAGATAAAAGTACACAACTCATTAGGTCACAAATACATAAATAAATATAAATCTTTGATATCTTACGAGAAATTTACCAGGTTTCTAGGTTTAATGCTTTTCATCATAAGAAAATTCTATTTTAGAATTATAATGCACACATATACTCATCATAAGGAGACAATTTTATTTTAGAATTATAATGCACACAATGAAAGACGTATTAGAGACGACATTACACAGCATATGAATTTATTGTACAAGTCAGTCAAATCCTTTTTTGGACCTCCTCCATACTCCAAACACAACATGCAACTCCAATCGCACAACAGGTACTAGCCTAATGCAATGGCGTAATAATTCAAAAAACAAACATACCTTTTCTAGGAAGCACTCCGCAATTAAAACCGGATCGTGGTCACAATCTTCAAGATCCTTTAAGAATTCTCTGCGAAATTTATGAAAGCAGTGGAAACATAAACGATGTGTATGGTTTATGATCGACACATCAACATTATTAAGAGGATTCAAGCATTAGAAGATACAAGAACCAAAGTCCTCGATAAAAAGACATATCAATCTATAAATAACTTTAGAAAATAATTCATTGGTATTATCATGGTTGGGGTTGTATTTATCATTCATGTCAAATTAGATACCATATATACACTTTAAACTATATAGGCCTACTTACAGTAAGTACATAAATATTATAAATTCAGTAACATACACTAAGTAGTTTATAGTTTACACATAGTATTTTACTATTTTATAACTTGTATTTTCGTATATTTGAAATAACTTAAAGAGAAACTACATTTATACCATTTGTTCTTACCCCAAGTTTACCATGACTCAAATCTAAGCAGTTTTTTTTTTAAGAGCACTTTAGACAATAAGGCCAAACTGAGCAAAAATAAACATGCAAAGCAAAGGAAACTTAATTGACGATACTATGAAAATACACAATGTTGTAACCACCATGAAACCACCAAGGCTCTGAATCTTGCACTATTGAATCATTTTCAAACTTGCGGTTTATATATCGATCAATTGAAAAAAAAGTCTTGATCTAATTAACTTTAAGTATAACAATAATTGAATGAACAAAAGCATTAATGGGGGCCAAGAGGCCAAGGAAGATGAGTCTGAATTTGTCATAATGTTTTTAAACAATTCACCTTAAACCATAAAGGTATATTAAGTACTGGTAGTCAAACCAACACCCTAGAACAAACCAATAGCCAATCGATCTTGACCTTTTAGTGTCCTTACAGTGAAGATATATGCCATAATTTGAGCCTTGCCCTAATTCCACTTCATATCAGAACTTAACAAGGTTCTAAGAGCTAATTTCAATAGCTAGTGTCATGGACAAGGCTAGCACACTATGGGTTAGCTATCAACTCTAGGACAACCAGTGACTTTGGCTATTATCCAACCGAAAGGAGTCAAGATTAAACACTGGGCCCAGTCACCCATAAGGAATGCAAAAAAAGATCGCTTAAATTTATTACCGGTAGTAACAAAGCTGAGAATGAATGATATTAATTTTTTTTTTAATAGGATGTACATGTGAGGTGGAATTTATTGGTATTCAGTTTAGTTAAACATGCGATGAGAGCGGTAGAATATATTGGTGAAATGTAAAGCCAAGTAGTCAAGATTGTTCTTTGCAAAATTCCCCTTTGATAACAGGAAGGGAAGTTGGGCATTGGTGATTTCCTGTGTAGGCCTACACATCAACTGTATATATCATTATCAACACACTTACTGTAAACATCTTTAAAAAAAAAAAATTGGGATTGTTTATTAATGTTTGTTTATATACTGCCTTCAAATGTTGTCCCTACACATCGTATAAAATATTATAAAATATTTCAAATTAACATTTTTTCAAAAAATATTGTAACACAAATAAAAGATTTTAGACCCAGTGGTATTTATTGCCAGCAAGGAGTCAGAGAGGTAATTCCCCCAAATTAGACAAGCATGGACCTCTGCCAATCCGAACAAAGTTATTGTTTCGGCTATCCTAAAACAACCATGAAATCTCTCCCGTGAACTCTACCAGACGGAGGGGCTAGGTGGCATGAGGTTCAGACATGCCTGTCGGCAAACTTTACTCCCTGTTGGGGGCCTCGACTGTTCAGACCAAATTTGAATCATAAATGTTTAGTATAATCGTTAAAATAAGGCATATAAATTTGGGAGAACTGAGCATGCAACATAGCCTTGAAATTGAATGATTGGAATTTCTCCATGCTTGTTTACAACCACATGGAAATTCAACCAGGTTGCTGAGCAGAGAATCATGTGTACTAGGCCTAGAGACAATACATGTTGCGAAAGGGATTGTCAATTTAAGACAGTAATACATTCAAGTGCCTAAAATAATTTTAAAATATATTTTTAAAGCATACTGTACCATATCCATATATTAATCTAGCCCTAGAACAAACCAATAGCCAATCGATCTTGACCTTTTAGTGTCCTTACAGTGAAGATATATGCCATAATTTGAGCCTTGCCCTAATTCCACTTCATATCAGAACTTAACAAGGTTCTAAGAGCTAATTTCAATAGCTAGTGTCATGGACAAGGCTAGCACACTATGGGTTAGCTATCAACTGTAGGACTACCAGTGACTTTGGCTATTATCCAACCGAAAGGAGTCAAGATTAAACACTGGGCCCAGTCACCCATAAGGAATGCAAAAAAAGATCGCTTAAATTTATTACCGGTAGTAACAAAGCTTAGAATGAATGATATTAATTTTTTTTTTAATAGGATGTACATGTGAGGTGGAATTTATTGGTATTCAGTTTAGTTAAACATGCGATGAGAGCGGTAGAATATATTGGTGAAATGTAAAGCCAAGTAGTCAAGATTGTTCTTTGCAAAATTCCCCTTTGATAACAGGAAGGGAAGTTGGGCATTGGTGATTTCCTGTGTAGGCCTACACATCAACTGTATATATCATTATCAACACACTTACTGTAAACATCTTTAAAAAAAAAAAATTGGGATTGTTTATTAATGTTTGTTTATATACTGCCTTCAAATGTTGTCCCTACACATCGTATAAAATATTTCAAATTAACATTTTTTCAAAAAATATTGTAACACAAATAAAAGATTTTAGACCCAGTGGTATTTATTGCCAGCAAGGAGTCAGTGAGGTAATGCCCCCAAATTAGACAAGCATGGACCTCTGCGAATCAGAACAAAGTTATTGTTTCGGCTATCCTAAAACAACCATGAAATCTCTCCCGTAAACTCTACCAGACTGAGGGGTTAGGTGGCATGAGGTTCAGACATGCCTGTCGGCAAACTTGACTCCCTGTTGGGGGCCTCGACTGTTCAGACCAAATTTGAATCATAAATGTTTAGTATAATCGTTAAAATAGGGCATATAAATTTGGGAGAACTGAGCATGCAACATAGCCTTGAAATTGAATGATTGGAATTTCTCCATGCTTGTTTACAACCAAATGGAAATTCAACCAGGTTGCTGAGCAGAGAATCATGTGTACTAGGCCTAGAGACAATGTGTTGCGAAAGGGATTGTCAATTTAAGACAGTAATACATTCAAGTGCCTAAAATAATTTTAAAATGTACTTTAAAGCATACTGTACCATATCCATATATTAATCTAGGTACAGTAAATATAGATGGATAAAAACATGTTTTAGAACCCATAATGAAAATCACTTTCAATCAATCACATTGTGGAAATTCCTATGGGAAGGTGACTCAATAAATGATTAACATTCAGTATGGCAATTGTATTTCACTACAATACTGGCCATACAGGTGTATGCATGTGTCAGAATAGAATGTGGGAGGAGGAAGAGGTGGGAACTAACAACGCTAACAAGTGTACAGTATTCATTTAGTCAATTAGGTTTCAACTTTTAAATAGACATTGAATACTATGAATATTAATAATCTGGACTAGGCTGTTGATAAGTTTGGAATAGTGAATATGACAGTGGAAGACTAAACAAAAATTTGGGCGAGATTTTAAGCATTCTAGTTGTTTGTTTACTTAAACTCTATTAACGCTGAGCACTGTCAGAAACTATATAAACACTGCAGCAATTATTGTTTAAAAAAAAAAAACATGTTGTTCAGACACTGACTGGGTGACATGGACAATATGGATCAGTTATATTTTACCGGCTTAACCACAAAAACACAAGTTGTGACGTAGGTGCATGAAATTTAATAATAGCCTACGTGTTATTTGGCTTTGTTTACAGTAACATTAGATCAATTCTACTTTGATCCTTGACGGTGTTAAGTTTCACAAGTTTTAAACAAAAATGTTTTCTGACAATGAAACCCCTATTAAATAGCTAATTGGCTATAGGGTAACCACAGAGGTTCAACAATGCACAATATTTTATTATGGCAGATTCTGATCTAATATATAGGCCCTAGTATTATCTTTCCTCTCTATGTACTTTGCTGTACTTTAAGGCATTCAACTTTGTCAAACAATCTTATATTGTCATAATAAAATCATGGTAATTTGTCACCTTACTGTGTCAATCATTATCAATACTCAAGTTACATTGAAAATCATTCATTTTAATAAATTCATACCAAACTGCAGCTATGTCATTTGTTTTTCTGTCAATTATTGCAGATATTTCAAAAATAATTGTAAAATACGATGCTTGAGCGCCCACCATTTTGTTGTTAACCGTGAAAATAATAATAGTAAATTAATGGAAATAATTGGCAAATTAAGTTACATAAAAATGTACTGTCCCCTGAAAATGACATAAATCATTAAAAAAATCATTAAAAATGTAAAAATGTGTAGGCATACAGTACTCTAGATTTTTATACTGGATAGTGATATATATAAAAATAATAGAGCACTCCTTCCAGTGTTTTTATAATTTTTGCTGTAAAATTTATGGGTAAACATTTGTTATAATACTAATTTCTATGTTCAAGCTGATAATTTTTATGTTACTTTAAATTGAGTAAGTTAATTTCAAAAATGAATTTATGATTTTTTTTGTATTTTGCATAAAACAATACACCTTTAAGTAAGTTCATCATCATCATCATCCTCATCATCATCATCATCATCGTCATCAGTAACATCTTTCATCATAACCCTCTCCACTATTTCGACCCATTTGCTTCTGTAATGGGCAGGATGGTTTTGTGTTTTTTTTTTTTCTATTGCGTGTTAATTTAACCAATTTATGGTATAGCCATAGATATGCTCCATCCCTAGTTTAGCAACTTACGTATATGAAAAGTTCAGTGGATATATTCTATTCAGTACCCCCCTTTTCAAAGTCTTGGATATGCCACCGGTATAATACAAATACCAAAATTAGGGTGGTGTCACTAGTCTCCCCAGTCCAGTTGGACAGACAAGCATGGACCTCTGTTTTCAGACTCAAATTAATTTGTGATATAACCTAAATTACCGATTGCAGTTCCTAATATTGTGGTCTAAACAATTTTTACTATCCTAAACTTTCAAATCTGTCTTTAAATCATCCACCAAGGATTTTATTCTAGGAACATGACTGGAAACCCTAAGTGACTCCTTGGTTTGGACTCCCTGTCAGATTTGTTTGACCACTTGTTCTTGGGCCACTTGAAGGCAAAGGCCAACAACCGACACAAATTTTTTTTATGTACTTTTTGAACAGAGTGGTGACAGCGAACAGAAAACACTAGGAATAAAAGCAACCACTATAAAAAGCAAACTCTTTTTAACTGTATAATCCTTGGTAAACATTATTATAATGTGGCATAAGATGCTGTGGTTTTGGTGAAAGAGGAATGGGATTTACAATATTTTACAACTATTTATTGATTTCGAGGTCATCGGCCTATGACACACTGACCCTGATGTTTAAAAAAATCAATAATATTCAACAATGCTATGAAAGCTTGTTATTGTATTAAGAGTACGATACCCATCCTGGGGAATGGAGAATCAACAAGGGTTAAACAGGCAATGGTCATTGTAAAAGTGCCTACGAACTGCAAAGAGTATTACAGATGGTCATTGTAGTACTGAAGTGTCCAAAATCGGTCTTGGGGGCATTACTTAGGAAGTCAACTACTGTGCAAGGTTACCAAGTGTTATCTTAAGCTTTGGTGTTATAAAAACACAAATATAAATATATTAAACGTAAACATAAATATAAATCTAATAAATATAATAAAATAATAAATATAAATTTATAATTATATTATAAGGCCTATTTAAAAAATAAATAAATATTAATTTAAAGATGTTTGTGTAAAAATAAAAAAATTAAAAAATAAAAATTAATTAATTTAATATTAGTAAAATATCACCTAGCTGCTCATTACCTTACTATATTTAATTTTAATTTATTATTATTTACAATTAATATAAAAGTTGCATCATGCATTAAAATAAAAATATGATTTAGTTCACTGATTATAATGAACAATCTCTTACTTAGGCTATGTACAGTGTTCTTGCTCTATCATTACGGTATCTAAAAGAACAACTCTGAGTTATGGACCACTATCTCCTTTGCAGGATAACGATAGAAAATGCCACAAATGTAGACATGTGTGTGTAAGCCTAGAATGTAATTACTATAAATAGATAATTTCCCGAAGAAAAGGTAATAAATTAAAGGACTTACTTGTTGAAGTCACGAATAGATTCCAAGTTGCTGAAGAGTGCTTGGTAATCTTCGGGTTTCAATGGCAAAGTTGGCCGGTCCAGAATTGCTAATAAATAACCCTGTAACCAAAACAGTCAAACAATTTCACATGAAATTCTTCCTGCATTTTTTCCTGTAATTTATAAACAATGTTTATAAATTATTATAAATATTTATGTTAAGGTATATGTTGTAACTAGTAGAACACTTAAGTCCATAGTATAGGCCTACCGGTATTTTAAAAATCTTTACCTCATTGGTACCGGTATATTGAAGGAACCACGGTAAGGCCAAAAAAAATAAATTTTTGGGAAAATCCATAAAAATGGGTAGGTCGGTACAGAAGGAAAACTTTTTTTTTTCAACAACCAAATACAAAAAGTAGAAGATACACAAATAACACAACAATTTTGGATTCACATAGCGTACCATTTAGCAACATAGGCTCTCCTTGGCCCCTAGCCTTGCGAAAGGCTATTCCAGACATATTTGGTCATAAAAAAATATTGTTCGTTGTCAAAAAATACAATACCGACCCTTAATTTCATAAAATTTGGGTCGGTCGTCTTATTTGTTTCTCTTTACGTACATTGCACTATTTTGTTTGATCGAATACATAAATCACAGTTTTTTCCATGTTTCCCAAAAATCAGCGTATAATCTCTTGCCCTTCCGCGAGCAAGCAAAAAGTCGCCCCGATGTTAACTAGCCATGTGTATTAAAATATGCAGGAAATACAATACAAAAAAAAGCTAATTAAGTCGAATACAGTATCCCAGAAGTAGCTTTTCCTAACTAGGGGCCTACTGTAGCACTAAAAAAAAAAAAAAAAATGAAATAGGTTAATCTTTTAATGTGGTATTCAACATCTTTATTAATATTATGATGTGAATTCAAATATGTTTGTTAGCACTGGAATTTTCTCTTAGGCCTAATTAAAAAAATGTATTAGTTTATCCTATCAAGGCCAGAAAAGTGATGAGGGAGGGATGTGAATTCAAATATGTTTGTTAGCATTGGAATTTTGCATTGATATTATAAAATACATGATTGTGATTAAAAAATGAAATATGTTAATCTTTTAATGTGGTATTCATCTTCTTTTTTATTTTTACAATGTGAATTCAAATATGTTTGTTAGTATTGGAATTTTGCATTGATATTATAAAATACATGATTGTGATTAAAAAATGAAACATGTTAATCTTTTAATGTGGTATTCATCTTCTTTTTTAATTTTACAATGTGAATTCAAATATGTTTGTTAGCATTGGAATTTTGCATTGATATTATAAAATACATGATTGTAATTAAAAAATGAAATATGTTAATCTTTTAATGTGGTATTTATCTTCTTTATTAATTTTATGATAAAAAAAAAATACTATAGAAAAGACGCAGACAGGGATGATAAACTACTGTAATCATTTTTTTATTGGGCTTTTTTTATTAAGGCCGGCTACAGACAGCCGACTGCCGCTGATGGTTTGTACTGTAATTAAAAATAAATAATAATCATCATCATTGATTTCTATAATCTCGTCTGAAATGAATCAAGTCGGCAACCGACGTCACATCATACGCAGCTTCAATTGAATTATATTTTCACCTACTAATTGAGGACAGACAATATGCACATATGCTTTCATCTCGCTTATATTTCACATCCACCGAACATTACGGCACTTCAAGATTTCAGTTAATAACACGACTGATAGGTTATTCCCCTACAAGGTAAACAATGAAGCCTTCACATAATTATTGATAATCATCCTCTAACAGCCTACATTTTAACAAGCTCATCATTTTCTACTACCAGAATAATTTCAAACACGTTTCACCATTTTTTGGAAAATAAAAGAAAAATTAAAAAATTAAATTGTACTCACTGTCCAACAAATTATCGTGTGTATCCCTATAAAGTTTTATGACTGTCCCTTTAAGCATAGCATAACATGGCTGTCCAATTAAACACACAACAGTTTCGCACAACTGTCTAATTAATGACTAAATCCCTTTGAACACAGAATCTCATAACCATCTCATTAGACAGAGATACAAGTTTTTACCAATTTGCCACTAGTCACCAATCACCAGTGACAGCACCAAGATTCCCTGACTTATAATGGGAGATTCAAAGTTTCAGACAAAAGGTCAAATTTCCCTGACAGGGGTCCACACGGACACCCAGCCCCGCCATGTTTGGAGGAAATAGAAGAATGCATCTCTAGATACCCAAAAAATGTTTTTATTGTAGCAATGTTCCTTGACAAAATGATTGGTTGGCTTCTTACATGACGGAGTGGTCCAGGGTTCCCCGATGAGGTTCCTGTTTCCCCTGTACCCCAATGCTGGCATTGCCAAAGCCTGTCACAACCATCCTTTTTAACACAGACTATTATGACTGTCCCTTTAAATGCATTGTAAAAAGACTGTTCCTTAAAACATAGTAGACTATCTGAATGTACAATACTACTTCTACTATACCTACTAAACATCAACACATCTCATGATATTTTACTGGGAAACAGGTGAAGCTTTAGCAATAGAGTACAAACAGCTGTTACCACGACAAGAAGAGAAACATGGTGAGGAAAATGTACATGGGTCAACGACACAATGGTTTAGTATTTACTTCTAGGGTGGTAGGTTCAAATCATCTTTAAAGTCATTTGTACAAGATATGGATATGCACAAATGCAAATATGCATTTTAAAAAGATTGCATATTAATTGAGATACTATAAAATGTTTAATAAAACAAAAATCTCAAAACTTTTTGTGAAGAAAAAAAGTTAAAACAAGGGAAAATATTTTCCTTATTTTCAAAAAAACATTCATCAGATGTGAAACTTTCATTTGGCCTTTTTTACTGTCTGATAATTAACACAAATTACCAAAAATACAATTTTTGCAGCATTACAATTTGGTTTTAATATTCAGTAACTACATATTTTACGTTACATTTTTTCAAGTTGGATTACAAACCCTCAATTATTGGATAAATGCAATTCCGTAGTGGCATGCATGATAGATGTAAAACACTAACCAGATTGACAACAATTTTTGTTGCACAAGAAATGCTAACACAGACAGATCAATCATGCGTTAACTAGTTAATGTTTTTAACACAGGAATTGATGATGACATACAGTTAAGAGGTCATAGGTCAATCCATTCAGAATTTAGGAATAGTGTTGAGTCATTATTTGGTTTGAATGGATATATTTTGCTGTTTGATGATATGCATTCCACAATTTGTGACTGACAGTTCTCTCATTTTTTTAAATCTATCAACAAAATAGACAAAACAAATACTAAGAATTCTGAATTTTCCAATATACAACAGTCACTTTAAAGAAATATTATTTAGAAAGTGAATAATTTTACTATCTTAAATTATCTTATGACCGGTCTTGTGATACCAGCGATATGATCTTGCACACAACGAGACAGTGGCTGCGTTGAGGTGTCTATCTTGTAGAGCATGATCACTTATTAAATTAAACAGACGATAATTTATAGACTTTTGAATTTGATGAACTAAATTATTATGAATTCATGTCTAGTTTAAAGTTGTAGCAAGTTAAATTTAGCAGTTGAAAGACAAAATAATAATTTCAACCTAAATTGCATATACTTTAGATACAGTATTTGCAAACATAAATTTCAGCAGCTTACATTAACCCATATGCTATGTTAATTTCAACAGTTGAAGTATGTGCATTGCATCAATTTAAGGAATAACATTAAAGGTTAAAGGTTATACATACTACATACAAATTATATTATTGTTAAAAAGTATTTCAGCAACTATACTAATTTGAGCAAAGCTGCAAATATTTGGAATACATTATTTTTAACAGCTGTTGATGAAGTCACTGCATGCAAACTGGTCTTTACCACTGAATTCATGTTGTTCTAAATGCAGCACAAAGTGGCTATCCAATGAACTAGTTAACAGTAACTCGATTTTTTGTTAAATTGCCTTTAGGCTATACAGTACTTTTTGTGGTTATATGAAAAGACACTCCTCAAACATCCAATTTCAAAAACATTAATACATTTTTAACTACATTTGAATAAGTTAATAATTCCTTGAGAAAAAAGGATCAAAACAAGTCAGTTAAAAAGGTAATTTACAGACCATCACTATAGAAATTCTAAAATTTAATTCATTACCACCAAATTTAGAGTCATTACAATATATAATAATGATATTTTTATGCATTCAAAATGAAGATGATATTATTTTGTTTATTCCAATTTTCAATTTAAAATGGGCCAATTTAGTAAAATACAGTATTTAGTAATACTGTAATCAATGTAATGTTTAAAATTTACTTTTAAGTTTATAGTGCAACATAGATAATATTCCTTTAACATAATAAAAATGTTCCAAGGGTTTTGTAGATAAAAAGAAAAGGCTACAGTATGTAAATTTCCAAAGGAGGACAGTAGTTATAAGTGTTACTATAATACAGTCTAGTACCGTACAGTATAATTAATACTACGTTAAACAAATAGAGCTCTAGTGGTCCTCTTCTATGATCAATGGTAAATCACAAGTTTTGTAAAGGCGATCATATTTGATTACCTTGAGTCTTAGAAAAGAACCATTTACTGTACAGTTAACTGTACTTGTATTGATTATTGGATCCGATGAATTTCTTCAATATAGGCTAACTTAGTAAAATATAACCAATTTAAGTATAGTAAGTATAATTAAAAACCATGTTTATAAGCGCAACGTAACAATGTATCTAATATAATATAAATGCTTAAAGTGTTCCTATAGGTACACTAAAAGGAAAGGCTATAGTATTGAAATTTTCGAAAGACCTGTTAACTGTACAATAAGTGTCGATATATAACAAGTTCTGCTTTGCTTGAATAGAATGTTATGTGCAGAAGGCGATTACTTTTTATTACCTTGGGCTATAGAAAAGAAATATATTTACTGTACAGCAAGCTGTATTTATTATTGGATCCAATGAACTTCCTCAATACTATGTAACATGGCAGATTAATTGTCTACGAATAAGAAGACCAGTGAAATGTACAATTTGTTAGTATTTGAAAGGCTGAATTGCTCAAAGCATTCTGGTTATTTGTGGCTATTCTGACAGAGCACAGAAGGAAATTAGAAGCTTGACAATTGCTAGCAAATTATGACATGAGGCAGACGAAAGCCACGAAAAATCTTAACACACTTTGAAGATCAAATATCAAGCTCTCAAACCAAGACTCCCCATGATGCACTAGCGGTGCAATCCATTTCATCGTCCAATCATAAGTATCACAGTTGAGTTCACGATGTCAGCATTCGATGTGCCACAAGGCAATCATTTCAACAAGAGCTAGTAACAAATTTACTTAATATACAGTTTAGCTCATTAAAATTATAATTAGCAAAATTAACAGCCTGAGATGAGAATTCATTGCACAATATACTGGATAAGTCAACAAAAACCATACAAATGTTTATCATCACCAACAACTCCAAGCATTCACATCAACCTGAGCTAGTAACAAATTTACAACAGTATACATCATTAAAATAATAATTAGCAAAATTATGACATGAATTTCACATTGCATGATATATTGGCTGTACTAAAGACAGCCAGAGATGATTTATAATTTCATTGTACAATACAGGCTACCAATGAAAAGCATAAAAATGTATGTTTATTATTAACAATACTAGCAACACCTAGCATGCTATACGTTTAACTAACATACTAATATCAGTAAATATTTCTTTGTATTGAATATTCCCAGGGAAGGCAATTATCCCAGAGTATACAGTATTCATGTCGCCAACAAAATCAACAAGCATCAGGCATAGCTAATGCAGGGATTAATCCAGACACAGTATTATATCTGAAGGTATGAATAATTCATGATGTAGCATGCATGGTTATGTTTACACTGGACTGCGTTTTGTTTGGCTGGGGGCCACTCAACTATCATAATCATTTGTATCATCTTCCACCAACAGCCTCGCCTGGTACAAAACCCTGTTGTTCTCATTCAAAAATCACTATCAAAGCCTACAGACCGGTATCATTAGATGCAGTACTTAATAACACAGTTCTCCCCCTAATCAAGGACTCCACCAATTTTCTGTGACCGTAGATGAACACTTATCTTTTTAATAACTTTTTTTTTTTTAACCGGGAATTCTGTTTGAAATATTATTGCATTGCATACTAAATTCATGATTTTTATTTTTAGTTTTTCTTTACAATAGGTTTCTAATGATCAGTTTCATTCTAGAATGACTTTCTCAATATATATTATGAAAATAAATAAAATTCACCCAAAGCATATGTACTATCACACTATTACTGCTATCAGAAGATTACTACTGTTACTGAGGTGAGATCAAATGTCATTTCTAATGTTATTGACCTGCCTTTATTCAGGTCATCGATGTTTGATTGTCACTAGCCCGTAAAAACCAAGTGTTCAGATGTTACTGGCCTATGACCACTGCATATGCTAGGATTATCCAGCTAATTGAAGCTGAATAATGATTAATCCATCAAAAGCATGCTCATTTAATACAAGATTAGCAATCTAAGGAATTGTAGGCTTTTCAAAATGTAGCTACCATCAAAAAAAAAAAAAATCAGAGCAAAATTGAAAGGAAAAAAGAAAGAGGAAAGAGACAGTTGGTATGAAAAGGAAAGATAGTGAAAGAAGTAGGGTGAGAAGAATAGTCAGAGGAACATTTGACAGGAAAGAGAAAGGAAAATGGATCATGAGGATAAGAAACTGTATAAGAAATGGAAAGAACAGAAAAGGACAGGACAAGAGAAAAAACAAAAAGAAAGGAAAAGTAAATGAAAAAAAAGGGACTATATGAAGGAAAGCATGAATGGACATGGAATAGAGAGAGAGAATATTTGAAGTAAGGAGAAGGCAAGGAATGTGGATGGTTTTTTTTCCCACTCTACTACTGTACTAATAATGGTTGGCCATAGGGTATAAATAATGACGATACTTTAATAATGTACTACTATGCTAAGGTATCTACCAAAGCTTATCTCCTCCTAAGATCTTCAATGTCCTATAATCTCTTCCTGAGCCTTAGGGGGAAAATTCTAAATCCTGACATGTAGCAGAAATAAAGAAAAATTATCCCCTGATGCATGCATCATAACCAACATTGCATTTCCCTACTTTCCCCGATATAATGTTAATCTTAAAAGGGCATTGCTCCTGGCAAAGTATGGTGTAGGTTGGACTTTCTGCTAGATAGCATATTATCAGGATAGGACTCGCTACCACTGTGAAGCAGATTAGTTGAGGGTTTGACCTTGGGGGTAAAGCATAGCACAGCAGCTGAGTACAACTTGACAGCCCATCAATTGCTGACATATGTAGCAGCTTTGAATTTATAATAACTGTCTTTGTAGAGTGACAAATACAAAAAATGTTTTAAAACTGCTAGACAAACCTTTGACCAATGGACATTCCAAAAACATTTTTAAACTGTTAGACAAATGTTTGAATTGGTGAATATTAAGTTATAACAATTAACGTTTTTTGCTGATGATAATCAATAAACATGTGGGTTGATGATTTAATTTAAGAAGCAGATAATTGAATTTATGATGTCAAAGGCTGTCTGACGCAATTATCACCATTACTACAATCTTAATGTTGATCAAAATTTATTGCATAATGTCTGTAACAGGATGGGTGTTGGAAAAAGTCTTATTCCTGGTTGTTTTTCATATTGTTTCAGCATATTCAGGAATCATTTTGCATTTCTGATACTGCTGAGAAATTTAATGAATCTTGCTATTTGATTGAAATTATTTTTCTTTTGTATGTGTCAGATTTTGTTGTTTTCTTACCCTTCCTGCATTGGTTCATTTTTGCTGGACCACTGTTTCTGGAGTTTTGGAAATTTCTGTTTTGATAAAAGTGATTTTGAACAATAGGAATTGAAAGAAAAATTTATTTGCAAAAGAAGGAAACATGTGTGACTATTAAAAGTACAACCACCAATAAACTTTTTGTTGACTTCAAGAACGTGCGAAGATGATGAGAAGCAAAGCCCATTACCGGTATCTAGATGAGTTCAATAACCACAAGTTAAAAAAAAACAAAAAACAATCTGATTCTAGGAAAAATGGCATTACAGAAAAACAAGGATTTTTTATGGGGGAAAACTCAGTATAAAAGTCGAATTGCACATGTACTGAACAATCCCAAGGACCTGCAATGCCAATTTAGGATTTAAACTAGGATACAGTGTTTGGTCAATCAATGCATACAAGGATTTGTGTTGGTCAATCAATGCATACAAGGATTTGTGTTCATATTTTGTATCATGTATTATTACCGTCATGAATGATGAATTTATTGAAATCTCAGCATGTTTTCTTACACAACATCTAGTGTACATTAGAAACTTTTACAATAAGGCCTACACATATTTAACATTTCAAAACTTTCTAATTTACTGCATCATTTTTACAAGGTCAAATTTAAAGAAATGCACGTTTCTCATCCACTCATATTTTCGTGGGCCGCCGCCTACTCTTTTATGACTGCTATTCTAAAATTAAAATTAAAAGCTTTGATATCACTTGCTCCATCTAAGAAGCTAAATTTTGATTAATAGAAGATCCATTAGCGTGACATAAAAAAGAGGCATGTACTGGTAGCATTTCAAATATTTGTGTCAAAGGACATAAGAAAGAGGGTCAAAGAGGGTCAAATTGCTAACCATCAGACTACTACTGTATAGTAATTACCTATCGAAGTGTCTAATTACTGTCTGTTTACTTTAATGATTGACCATGAATGAGGATGTTTCTATCTTCCAATCACTTCCTCCTAAAGCATTCAATTGATCAACTTCCACAGACCATTAAATTGTTTAGATAATAATATATCTACCACACACTACTATACTAGTCTACAGTCTATCACCATAATGTTAATTTATACAAAAATAACGCTACTATGCAGGCAAATACTGCACAGCAGCTACTGCTAGCTTTGTGGTCTAAAAAGTGTCAAAATGTGGTTTAAAAAAAGTACCATGCAATTTCCAACACTCAATTTTCAGAAATCAAAATTTAGTTCCAAAAAATTCACACAAAACTGGGACGGAACATGGAAAAATCTCAATATTAGAGTATACTACAAGATGTAGATCTACAAAGAAGAATATAGCATTTATTACATTATTTCATTAATTTTTATTTACAGTTACTTAAATTTACTGCATTCTTTTAAAAGATTTTTAAATGTTGGCTGCCAGCGACGAGTATACTCACCCACAGGGTGTTGATGAGGGCGCCAGGGACGAGTACTGTATACTCGTCAAAATCGGGGTAACATTCTAACGTTTATAACTTCTTTGTTATACATTGTAGAACCACAGACTCAACAGCTAGTAGTTTGGGGAAGATACACCTAGACGATAACACACAAATGACGTATGTTTGTTGTGTTACATTGCCGGCAATGCACTCGAGCGGCAACAGGGGGTGCCCTTTGAGCATATATCAACACATGCAAAAAGCAGACGAGATAACTTGCACTTGACATAATCAACAGAAAATGCTATCACAGTGCCGTCAACGGGTTTACTTGTCCCCTAATATTTTCCCGCCAATTTATTAGATTTTGATAATATACAGTATGATTATATTAAATTTTACATGTTTGTACATGTAACTTGTTTTGGCACACGGGAAGCAACCTTAAAAAAAGGTCTGGTAGTCAACATGTTAAAGCATTTGATTAGATGCATGCATGCACTCCAGGCCCACATTTAATGATGATGGTGATAATAAATGGACAGAAAGCTTCAAGGTATACCATAGAGTCTTCATGAATAATATTATTGTTTTAGACAAATTATTCCAAACCTCCAGAGAATGCATGCTATACACGGGTTAATTAGCATAAAGTTCGAGCTGAAAAATAAGCACATCAAGATGGAGTGCCAAAGTAGCAAATGCATGCAGATTAGATTTGTTTGACTCAAATACAGTATAATGAAAAATTGGAAAGTACATAAAATGAGTTTTTCTTCACATTCTTTATATATACAGGAAGGCCTAATACCTGAAATTTAGCATCAATAAGAAAAGGCCTCCCTCAATTAATAAAAGGCATCCTAAATTAATTAAAATGTGGCCATCCTTTTAAAGAGATGACAACCCTTAACCTTTAACGTTAACTAATTTACAGAGGCGATCACCCTGAAAGTGGGCTTCGATTCATCTTTTGTTCTTTTTCCTCAATTAGTTAAAATTTCAACATTTTTTTTAATCATTTTTGTCAACACCTTCATTTATTTATTTTTCCTACTTTTGGTTGTTAGCTTCCATTAAGGTTATTTTTCTTCATTGATGCACCACCGCTGATGTAAATGGTGTCTGTGCAGAGTCAATACATTATTATCTAATATGTTACCCAATTAATCAATTAAATTTTCACCATTTTGACTTCTTGATTATAATTCCAATGATTTCATTGGGTTATGGCCATTCTGAAAAAATTATGGTACAGATCATGGCCGTGGTAGTTACATAACTTGTGATCGGAAACACATATTAATATCCTTTGACCTAACAGAAGACTTTTAAAACTGTGGTGAAACATAACAGCCAGCCACATGTATGCTTCAACCTCAGTAATATTATAATAAAATCATTGTTAATATGATGTGCTGTATAGACTCTAAATCAATATTGACCCAGTCAGTGTGTGACATCCCAAACCACAACACAGTCTACACACCTTCGAGACAACTACAGCAAACATACAGGGAATGTAGGCGACACCTACATGTATATTTATAGATCTCCACAGAAAGGATCTACTAGGATACCATCCTGTGGAGCAAAAGACAAAATAGCTTTACAAATTACGAAGGAGGGTACCCACTGTTTCAGGCCAAGGATACTGTACATATAAAAGTTTCCATTTCACTGTTTAATCGTCACCAATTGACGTCAGTAAAATGGTTTCATTTTAGTTGTTTTCATAACTCTTCTTTGTGTTTACAGTTCAGAGATCACTGTTTACCATTTCACATCCATATTTAGGAATATTGATCAACAATAATCTAACTCAAATTTCAGAGATAACGTCTTGTTTACCAGTTAAGTACCTAAACTTTATTTGTGTTGGAAGTCATTAATATTCCAGTTCTTAGAATTGCAAATTATCAAATTCTTAATATTTTTGTACTGCGATGAAATCAAATTAATTTAGTATAGTATTACATAAACATGTAGAATTTGGAGATATTTTGAATACTACACACACAGCAATTTTTGGGAGCGGAATTATCTGCGGGACAATAAAAAGACTGTACTTCCATTCTTTTAACAAAAATGTCTGAATTTAGTAATACATGTTTGTGATAACAGCATGTTATAAAAGTGTAATGGCTACAGTTAATGGTTAATAAATTTGATAAAGAGTAATCTTTTGCCCATGTGCCTAATGTAAATAAAGTATAACAACACCATGGATTACTATATTATTCCATTCATCATTAAATTAATTGGATCAACCCCAAAAGTCAAGTTCTATCAAGGTTCATGATATACCTAACTTAAATTCAATCATTTATTTTAAATAAAATAAAACAGTTGAAAGCTACAGTATGGAAGATAGACTATAAAATAGAAAAAAAAAACAAAATTAACTGTAAAAATTAGTTATTTTAATCTTTCATTTTAAGATCCTTTTACATAAATTGTATGTTTGTTACTTTTATGTATTTAACTGATCCACTTTGGAAACCAGTAGTTTGTATTGAAAGTATGTTAGAATTAAATAAATAAATAATATTAACATTATAATACAAACAGAGTGTATCCAAGTTTTTATCCACGCATGTAATCATGTAGCTAAGGCTACGTTTAGACTTGGAGATAAGACAGACTTGAGTTAAGCCAGGCTCAACGTTAAGCCCGGCTTAACTAGGAGACGTGTTTCAAAACATTGCTCGCGAAACGTACGCTTGCAAAAACGATTAAAGCCCAGCTTAGAAAAGTTAAACACAGTGGCACGCCAGGCCTAGTTACTATAGGAACACAGCCCAGCTTGAGATAAGCCAGCTAGTTCAGACTGGCAGGTGGATAAACCCGGTGAGTTGATCCGGGTTTTAACCACCTAGTCTGAACTAGCCCTAAGTATATTATGAAAATTAATGAATAAATATTTGTCTTTTACAAAGTTCATTCTTCTGAAATTTCTATGAAATGTTCAAGAAATGGAGGTAAGCGCAGTAAAAGTACAAGGTACTAATTATGCCAAACAAATACAATTCAAATGACATGGCAAAGATAGTTAGAATTCTTTCATTTGTGCTGGCAGCAGTATAGATCTAGTGAAGAATGGGAGGAAGATAACAACAGCAAACAGTCTGCCTACTCTATGTCTAGCTGCACACAGCTATAATCAAGGGTCGATGGGTCAGGAACAATGTATTTTATTCACAGAGAGATAGATATTATTTAATTTATAAACACACATTTTAAAATTTAAATAAAGAAGATATATTTTGGTAATACTAACAGAAAATTTAAGAACACACTATACAACAGAAAATGTGTAGCATAATATTTTGTACATACTCCAAGTATTGAAATACACGCCATCGTGTTGGGATTCAATATTTTTCAACATTAATTATGTCATCATCAGGAATGATGATGACATAATTTATGTCGAAATATTGAATCCCAACACGATGGCGTGTATTTCAATACTTGGAGTATGTATTATACTTTCTTATCTGAGATTAATCAGTGGACCTTTCGGTTTTTATAATATTTTGTATCAAAGTAAATAAACTAATAATTTATTGTCAATAATAAAATTAGTAAACATTAATATTAGATTTCAGACTATTATATTATTTTGCATTTAATTGCATAAGTTGGAAATTGGCATATTAACACTAAAGCAGCTTGCATTAACTATTTATTTTATTTTAAATTTATCTATAACTTAGTACAAATGCACTGAAATTTCAAAATATGTTTTTCTTCCTCACAATAAATGCTTTATCAATATTTTAAAAAAAATTATTACAGTGCATGATTATGAAACTTACCTCCACAATATCATCCAAGTCTTTGACATAACTCCTCTCAGATTCCAATATTTCCTCAACTTTGAACTCTATATATCCAGAATTTCGACTTTTGCTACTGCAAGCGCCATCGGCATCATCGTCCTCATCATCAAAGTCTGTGGAATCTCTTCCGGATAAAATATGATTACTATTGTAGATGTTATTACTGTTATTATTCATTGAATCCTGGCTTCGAGGAGTTGAAACGTTGGATTTAAAAAACGCCTGTTCGGTACTTGCTGAATCCCTTGTTACAACAGGCTCCTCAACTATCTGTAATTCTGTGTCTTCCAATTTATCCGAGGAATAATCTGTACTTCCGTTAACTTCTGTTAACTCACTATCCATAGATCCATGACTCGTGTTAAGGTCCATGCTAGAGTCCTCGGGAAGAGTGGTTTCCATGGAAGACTGTGAATCATTCAGGAGATTTCCATTCAGCATATTCCCATGCTTAACTTCCTGTGGTATTGGCATCTGTGTACATGGGTCGACAGGATTACTATGATCCATGTCTAAATCCTCTAAAGCGTTTGTTACAATATCGACACTACTGCTTTTGTTTGCAATATTAAAAAGAGGACTGGTCCAATCTGTGTCTGAATCTGAAATGGACACATTCAGTTGCGAAGACCGTGTATCTTCATCAGTACTGAACATCCCTATTTTTCCATGACTGTCCAAATCAGATCCGTTTTCCTGCCATGTGTCGCCTATGAGTGGCTCGCATTCCTGAGTCCTGAGTAAATTATTCAATGGTTCTTTGAGGTTAACCCCTTCAGTGTTGGATATTCCTGGGTAAAATCCATTCCTCGTTGAAGCTCTTCCAAAGTTGTTGTCAAAGAGTTCTAAAATCTCCAGAGACATGTCTGAAGGGAAAGAGAAAAAATTCATATTATGCATACCAACCATCCATGCAATACACAGATCATTATAAACGCTGTCGTTTCTGAGTCCTCGGTAAAGTAGCCAATGAAAAGTGAGAATCAATCTGCATGACAAGTATTTGTAGGAGCAATCAATGGAAATCTTACACACATTTAAATAACATTGTATTCACACTATTCTCATCAAACCTTCTCTTGTTGTTACTATACTAAAATGCTGGGTTAAAATCAAATCACCTCAACACAGTAGTAATGAGTGGACAAGGCGCCACATATATTTGTTTTTTAATACCAAATTGGGATTATTTACATAGACAGGGTTTTCAAAGTTCATTTTTCGGTGTCAAGGGTCAACCAGATACAATAAACCAGTGAATCACTATAACTACATGGTAAATTAATTTCATTTTATAATCACATGCTATCAAGATAATTTGAACATAAGCCCATGTGACCTTGGTGATCTTTCACTGAGCAGCTATAGGCTATGGTTGACATACTGTAGTAAAAATATTTTGTCTACTGCCATGGACCTTTGGGGTATTATTATATAAATCAGACTTCTGTATGAATAATTATGTTTATTTGATGAGGTATTGGGTATTGTCATTTAAATAAGAACATAGAGAAGCAAGGCATTGTAAAACTACTTAAAAACTTTTAACTGGTATAGTTACAGTTGTCTTTAAAAAAAACAACTTTACCATATAGTAAAAGTAAACCTATTTAGTTCACAAAATGTATTCATTGTTTTCACTACTACTAACAGAAGTCTATACCAGCTATTTTTTCTATAGGTTCAAATTGTTTTATATATCCTTTTCTTCATGAAGGTTCCTGTGTTTTTCTCTTATGTTCCTTATGAATTCCCTTTGATGTTTCTTTTGTTTCCTGTTTCATGTTCCTCATATACTGTATTTCCCTTATAGATTCCCTTCTTTTACAAATCTGTTAATTAACTTATTATAATTTAAAACAGATTTAATTGTTGAACTTTGTTCCATGGGCAACAGTAAAATAAAAGTATTATATATTGAGAAACAAATCAGACATTGGTGATAAGATATTGCTAAAGATTTACTTATTTACCACAAATCCCATTCAATTAACAGATCTGTCAATTTTGAACTTAGAAACCTCAAGTCAAGTTTAGTTGGGATAATCCTTAAATTGTGTAAGTTACTCTTAGCAAATCATCACAGACCAATATCCCCTTGAGTACAATCTTAAGATTTGATTCATCCTATAAGTAATTATTAACACTGTTAAAATGAAAAGAACACCATGACAAAAAAGGAAGTCCGTGGAAAGGTTGTGGCTAGACTTTATCTAGTATTACAGTAGGTGCTTAATTACAGTACTCTTCACTACGGTTTTTCCTTAATCCACTTTTGAACCATATTTTTGTCGCATGACATGTACTTTTTACTTATAAAAAAAAAAAATGTTCAATATCTTTAATTTTTTTATCTTATTAATGTTGGTTATTTTATTAATTATTAATCTTATTGTGTTATGTAAAAAAATCTTTCTTTTTTTGCTCTAGACATCTACATTTCACTCTCCAATTCAGGACCACCTTTGAGACCTGAAAATTTGGGGTGGTCTCAGGGTTGGTCTCCAAAGGGCTAGCTTTGTGTTAAAAGGTTGAAGAATATTATTTGGGTCTTTGAAAAAATGGTCTCGAATTAGAGGGGTCTCGAATTGGAGGTGAACTGTTCTACTATAGGGCTACTGTATATAGTGTACAGATCGACCCTGCACAGTATAACTGTATTTTATTTTAATAAAGATAAATTTTTATGGTTAAGGCACAAACTTTTGTTTTCAAGCTTTGTTAAAATAGACAACTTGATGATTTGGTTCACTATTTGGAATAAACGTCTCATTGTTCCTCTGCTTATTTACATAATATTTGTCATGTCTAATTGTCTCAGAGAATAATAAACAAAATGAAACCAATATGAAAAGAATCATTGTTTAAAGAAGCCGCCCAGTCTTACCATCCATAACATGAGTCATTAAATCCTATTCACTTGCAAATCTTGGTGCCACTCTCTCCCTTTCTACATTTTATTTCTACACAAATGCTTCTGCTTACTTGTGAAACCAACTTTCCTAATAAAAAAACTTCTTTTACTTCTCTTTGCAACTTTACATCAAAGATTCATTTCTTTCTGGTGGCTATTCACATAAGTTTCCGGCTTTTAGCTTAAATGAAACTGGTGCCATACAGTACTGCATAAAATCAGTAGTAGTATTTATATTAATTATTATTCTTCTTTCTATATTCTAAAGGTACTTTCCATACAGTGTACTGTTTTTCAAAGTCGTAAAGTTTCAAAAACAAAAACATTAAAATGCAAAGAAAGATAAACATCTTAAAATAACAAAAATCTTTAAAAAAAATAAAAAAAATAAGTTTAATGAATGGTGTCATTAAAATAAAAATTAATCCAGATTTATAATAATTTAAGTTAAATAATTTACTTTAAAGAACTGATCCACTTTTATTTTAACAAAATTATGTTCTCCTTATGGACATTCATCAATCACTTTAAGATTGAAACATATTATATGATGGAGCAAGTAAAAGTTTGGCTAATGAAGGTTATTCATCACTTATCTTCACAATGGGAAAGGTTTAAATTTATCTTCAGACATTAATATATTAATGACTTATTTAGGACTAAAACAACTTACATATGATTAAGGAGGTGAATCGTTCGCCTAATGAAGCTTGTCATTAATAAGGAAGGCCAGTACTGATGACTGCATTATTATACAGATCTGCAAATATTAGCATAGCACACCGTGCTTAAGTATTAAATTCTGGTGGCTACTGCATATCGCAGTTTGTGAAATGTACAAAGTCCATAACACACCAAGATTCCATTTATGCATAATTAAGTTTCATGAATCTCTAAATTCATCACTTACCCCATTCTGAAAGAAACTTTTCTTATGGACAGTAGCCCATTACCGGTTATACTGTAGAAAATGATTTATCTTGGTATATTTGAAATGGTTGGAGGTGAGGTAATTCCTTTCTGATCACATCAAATTCTAATCTGTGTTTATCATGGAATAATAATGCCACCAAATACTATTTAACCCTTCAACCCAAGATGCATACTTGCACTTTATCAGAGGAATTTATCTATTAGTCTAGTCAAATGTCAAAAGTTATTAATTTCATAACAAAGTTTACTGTCTGTTGTATAAACAAAATAGCAATGCTTTTTATTAGGACTACAATCAGATTAGAGCCTATGAAAATGAATTTGTTGTCTCCCGATATACTGATATAGGGTACTACATTACTGATATCACAAATCTATGCGATACCCTTCGTTACTGAGTAACGCAACTCGAGATTGATACGGCTGAGTACCTCCTCAGTACGTTACAGTTTACTTAGCTCTTTCTAACTGATCTTTACGAAAATGTTATCTCCAGTTTTTGTGCTTTTTAATCGGAATTGATTAAGTTCTGCTACACATAAGTTGAAAAAGCTATGCTAAAATGTGGTTCAGAGGGAAGGCGCTCATCCGTATTAAATGACTACTTTGTATTTTGTTGCTCAGTTATGAAACAGTGTCAAGTACAGTAGTACCATGGCTTGGCAATGCGGTACTCCATAAAACGTAGGCCTATTTTAATTATTCAATTTTATTGATCATTGTTTGCTTACAAATAGTAAACAAGGTCTTTATTGACTATTGAATTGTTATTCAATCTTTAAATAGATTTAATTACTGTAGAAATGTTTAAACATGCTACATTATGCATCATCATACTATTGTATGAATATTGGAACTTGAACTAATCTTTTTTTGTGTGTGTGTTTATAATAAATACACAATTTTGGTTGTAGCTTATAAGACATGCAGTGAACTTTCATTCTCACGGTCTCACCTCCAAGTAGCGGCTGAGTAAGAAGCTGCGTCATATGAATTTTCCTTTTAGTATTTTAAATGATTTTTTTTTCTCAAAATAAGCATAATATAATCTAAAATTATGGATTTTATGGATGATCCAGTGGAGAGGCCACAGGGGCTAAGACCCCCCCCCCAAAAAAAAAGAGAGAAGAAAAAAAAAAGAAAGAAAAGAGAAAGTGGGATGCATGGTACTCCAAAACAAGCATACCGGTGTCTAAGATTAAAGCCCCATTCCCGGCAAAATTTCAATTTTTAAGAAAAATCTAATTTTTGTATAATGTTATAAAGATTTATAAATATAATACGGAAT
>NW_022694779.1:13856-19789 GCF_011630105.1 Anneissia japonica | reverse complement strand
GAAGATAATTATTTCGAATCCCTCTTTCCAAGAGGGGATGCAAATGCTTTGTGAAAATGAGTATGCCGCGGTACTCATTTTCACAAAGAAATACACACAACTGGTTAGTTAACAATTATGTCAATGTTACATGAACACCTGGGAAGGAAGGTGCAATCACGTTGTTACCTAGCAAACGTCTGTACTGTATGGGGGAGGGGCTGCTGATGTACTGTGTAGCGGGGGGACGGTGAGGCATAAGACTAGGCCTAACTAAGACAGTGGAATTATATGTGATAGAAAGTACACTTTCGGAAGAAATAAATTAAAATAAGAAAAAAAAAATAACTAAGAATAATTAATTTGCAGAGGTACCTTATTTAAAGTATTATACAATGCTAACAATGCGGCTCTTAGCCCTGGCTTGGGCAAAGGCATCCATGTGCAAAGCAGTGGTGTTTGTTTATCCATAAAAGCACGCCGGGAAAGTTTGCCTTACCAGGAAAAGGTGACGTATCTAGCTTATGACGTATGCATGCTAACTAATGTGAGTGTGACGTCACCAAAAATATTAATAACTACAAAGTTTCTGGGCGTAAATTCCCTTAATATGAATGAAGGGTTGCTCAATCTCCTTGCCATACAAATTACAGCTCCCATTGACGTCTCAGTCGAGAAATACGGCAGTCGAGAAATATGGGTAGCTGAAGTTTTTCTCGCAAATCTGACTACAAAACCATATCCAAATTTCACGTTCCACTTTTGACCCTGAGTTGTGCTTCGCACTCGCCGCTGAGGGCGGTGTTCCGGGAACCCTGCGTCTAGGCTACTGTATAGAGTACTACAGTGTTACGTCACGATAACACGCGATACTACTCCGTTGCTATCGTTGCAAGAAGCGTTCAACCGGACGCCATTTTCCTCACTGACAAACCACTGATCGTTGACTGCTGGTAAAAGGCTAAAACAAAAGCTATTGTTCACTGAGACAAAGGGTGGGAATGCCCAAACAAAGGTATGGTTCCAGTGGTGGGAAAAGGGTGGGAAAGACCAAAGCATTGGTCAGTTTATCCATCCAATCACCAACCAGCCTCTCTACCCAAACATAGTCTTTCTCTGTTTGAAATTTCTGCAGATATTATTTTCCTGAAGACGATTGAATCAACTTAATCGAAACATCCAGACTTTCTCAACTACAACATTTCTTTTCAGAACTACCTACGTGGGGTACCGCAAGCTTCAACATATATGTTATTACTTCACCATGCAAACCTTCAAACAATACTAGTGACCACTTGTTTCAAAATTTCTGGATCTGCCCCCTAGTGTTGTTTAATACAGTAATTTAAATAGCATTCAAAAAAATAAATGCATTTTTTGACTAATATTCTGAGATTCGTGAACAAATTGTGACACCATCCCTTGGCATAAAAGATAGATGAATCGAATGTAACAAGTCTGGTTGCCATGTTTTTCAAGCCAAGGCATATAGGTTGCTGTCTATTTATGGACCTCTTTATGAAAGATCACCTTCTATTAAAGACCACCATTATTCAGCCTAAAATAATTGCCTATTTTAAATCTTTTATTGATATTTTGCTTTGTATTAATTAAATACCAGTATAAAGCCCATGAAAACATCAGTCAAAAGATTGGTCTTTTTGAAAGGAGACATTATAATTAAAACCATTAGTAAATTTCCTGTATGATTAAAATCGAAACGATAACAACATACGATACAACCACTGACAAATTTAGCCAAGATCTTATATTCAAATAGTTGTAAAGGTAGCAATTTATCTAAGGAATGACTATGCTAATATTTCATTCTAAAACAAATTCTCAAACTTCTCTAACCACGACTTTAGGTTAATAAATCAACACACGGTAACCAACAACCCCAAAAGGTCACGGTCTCAAGGGGAAAATTACATAAAACAACGGGAACTACAATGAAAGTATGTGTCACGTTTAATGGTTCACCCTAGAGCCCCTAATTCTCACATTACCCCTAAATACAGATCCTATTCAAAACAAAGGATTTACTTTAATTAAATGACACTTTATTTCCAAATCAAGAAGGGTGGTCTGTCCAACTAAGCTGATCATTTGGGACCATTTTATACTAGTAAAGTACAATGTAGATTCTGTTTGTGGTAGGTACAAAAATATGTAAAATATCAAGTGATAAAATTCTAAAGAGATAGGACTAAAACAATTCAGTTCATACTGGTAAAAAAGTCATGGTATTATTTTACTTTTAAGTGAAATATAATATTAACAATGGCGGATCCAGGAGAGGTGAAAGGGGCCTTTCCCCCTCCCAAGCAGCAGCCAAGAAATCAATCAACAAAGTGTGAGTGAAATCATGGCTAACCTCTGAAACTTCCCCACAATAAAATGAAATAACCCAAAACCTTCCTCTCTGCCCTACCGCCTCCCCTAATGCCCTACCCTTTTTCCTGGCAAAGAAAACTCAAGATCTGCTTCTGAAAAACTTCATAAAATATACAAATAAAACAAAATAAATAATAAAAATTTACTGAGTACTTATTCAATGAATTCATCAACTTCATTAATTCATTAATTATTAATGGTGTCCACGATTATTTTATTAACTATAATTTGATCAATAAAACAGATCTTATGAATAGGATAATTTTTCAACAACATTATTAAACTTCACAAGAAGATTTAAAACTACAACAGTAACTGACTGATTTTAAGTTAACCATTTCAAATTTGACAATTTTAATACAATACAATAAATCTTTTATTGCCAGCCATAAACCAAAATACATTAATACAAATTCATATCTTCTTAAATAAATTTGCAAGAAAAAAAGAAAACTGAAGTAAAAAACTTATTTGATGTTTGCCCCAAAACATTTAAATAATTATTATACTGTATTGTTTCTATTTGAAACACAAGGCTAGAAAACGATAAAGAAAGAATAAATAAATATATATGAAAAAAGGAAAGATGTTAGTTTAGAAATTAAATTAAGAGAAAACTTTTTCTTTCTTTTTACCTAAAAAAGGCAATTAAATTTTTTAAGTTTATCATAAAGTGAATTCCAAAGTTTACAGTAACTCCAACTGATGAGATACATTGTAATTTTTTTCTAGGTTCTTACTATATTTTTAAAACTTAAAAACATTTCTTTGTCTAGTAGGCCTACTAATAAGTGTCTGTAGATATGAGTGAAAAAAATCTGCCTCAATTGAGGTTTAAAAAAAGGTGTTTTTAAAGGGAAACAGACCATGAAACCATAGCTACTATGAAAATTGTTGAAATCAACCAAAGATCAACCAAAGTCAATCAATCAAAATTAAACACAAATTCCTGACACACTGAAGCATTGTACAATCAGTACTCTGCCTTTGTACCTTTAAAGTATAAACAGTATTGATATAGAGACCAGCAGTGCTTGACCCAATATTAACTGCACAATAAACAGATTTTCATGCATCACAAAACTTAGAATGACACAATACAAATGATAATATGAACGCACGCAAATATGAACGCAAAATGTTTTTAAAGACAGACTCCGGAGGAAAATTTGTTTGATATGTCATACAATTAATTTCTTGTAAAACACAAAAGGGTTTGTTTTGATGAAAAACGGTTAATGAGATATGAATATTTTAATATTTAAAAACTGGGGGGAAAGGTGGATAAAATGGTAGTTACACATCTTTGTCTCCCAGTTTTTAAATCTTAAAAATCTGTCTCATTATTCCGTTCACGATTTTTTTGTCAAACATTCTTTTTGTGTCTTAGTTGTACAACATTTATTTTCCTTGCAGCCTGGCCTTAACTATGATTCTGCAACTTTTAATGGTTTCACTGCTTCTTTCTTTGGGAATTTACTTGGACTTTAGCAGTTGCATCCTTGCTGTGGGTTTGGGGACAATATGTAGGGTGGCAGTGCAAAGAAAGGAAAATTAATTGATGACTGAGTGGATTCAATACAAATAAGGATACAATTTGAATGGAGAATACTACTGTATACCAAATAATTGCTTCTTTGTTAATAGGCCAACCAAAACAATTTTTTCCCCTGCCAAATATTTTTTCTTCCCGCTTCCACTAACTTTTGTGCCTACAGAAGAGCAGTTGTCGGCACCTCTATTTTCCGTGCAAATTGGTGAACAGATGAACAAATGAGAAGCAGCTCTTCTGGAGTCAATTAGCGTTTTATTTGCATTTTCATGGAGAGTTTGTAGCGTCAACAATAAAGTTAACATGTACTGTACTGTAAAATGTTAACATGGACAAGTATAATTGTTTTTTAAAAATAAAAGCACAGGGTCAAATAAATTATTACAATGCTCAATTGTGATGAAGCCAGGTAATGCTACATTCTGGATGCAAATTGAAGGTGTTGATTGGTGGAGCTTGACCTGAAGCTTAAACTTCAGTTAATGCACTATGGCACGTCAGAAGAATAACGATGCTATTCCCAGCATTTCCAAGCTGCCATTTTCTATCTGTACTGTAGTAGCAAAACAAACATTCTCTCCAATTTGGACACAGTCCAGTACCCAGAAGTTTTATTGGATGGGTGTGGATTTGTGGAGTGGACCAAAATGACTGGGGCCGCGCAGGCACCAGTCGCACCCTCTTCCCCCCACGTGCCACCTTGCATACGTACGGGACTGATATGTATGTTCGTTGCAATTCCAATCAATAATTAATCTTCTTTGCATTGGCCTAGGGTAGGTCCAGCACAAATTGTTATCCCATTTTGCTTTTCATAAATCAAAAGAAATCGCCCCAAGGCCTAGACGAGGCCTACTTCTATTCGAGGCTCTAGGACTAGGCACACGCCTTTCGACTTTCAGGTGGTGAACACTGGGGGCCAAAGCTCCACTGTGTGCTGCTTGCTGTCTACTGATTTACCAAAAGAACAGAGGCTCCACTTGACTTACCTTTAACTTTTAACAGTTTATTTTGCCAAAAACGTTTCGAATTTGATTCCACTCTATATTGTACAATTAGAATATTCTTGTGGCATCTGATCGACCTATTACCGTGTGTATTTTTCAAGCATATAACTACTTTCCATCAGTAATAAACACAAACACCGCTTCTCTTCGACTAACCAGGTAAACATTCTGATTCTTTATGATTGTACAGATTGTCAAATGAATGCACCCATTACTATAGCGCCACCATATTATGATTGAGGTTTTTGTGGCGCACACACACTAATCAGCTAAAAATAAAAATGATAAATTCAAATCCATATTGGAATGGCATGATTTGTATATTTAAGCAAGTTATTACCTTACAATTGAACAGTTTATTTAACGGACAAAATTTAAAAAATACCTTTCCTGTATTATTTTGCATAGATTCACACCGCGCTTTTGTGTGGATGTGCAAAACGCCCCCCCCCCCCAAAAAAAAAAAAAAAAAAAAATTAGATATATTTTGCAAATTTTCCATGTTGAGGAATGTTTAAATTCGATTAACTATCGATTTCGTATTATATTTATAAACATATATCATAAAGATTTTCTGGCATATATTATATTTTTAAGATGAAATTTTGCCGGGAAAATGTGGCTTTAGGCTATTGGTAGGCCTAGGTCATTTTGGAATATTTTACACATAAGCGAAAACTATATTTTTCCCCATTTATTTTTAGTTGGAAGATAATAACTTACTTGATCCTTCTTTTTAGCTATTCAAACTTTATTTAAGTTGTTGAGGTTTTCCTCGCTTTATTTCTTTGATGGACACTTATCTGCATAAACAATACAGAACGAGAGACATTAAGATCGATAGATTAGTAAAATTAACCAATGTCTTCGTAATTGTGATTACAGTACACAATATGTATGTAAACAACTATATAAAACCGGAGGGTTGAGAGATTTTAAAATACAAAATAAATGTGAACGATAATAAAAGCTGGTTCGAACTAGCAAAACTTCAAAAG
>NW_022694779.1:10456-10942 GCF_011630105.1 Anneissia japonica | reverse complement strand
TATATTTTATTTATTTATTTAGGCCCTATATTATAATGTTTTATATATTATTTTTATATTATAGGCCTATAAGTTTTTTTGTATATTAAATGTAATTTATTAAATCTAATTGCAATCCTCATTCTTGACCACCACCACCCCACCCCACCCAACCCACGAAAAAAATCCCTGGTCCATTTACTGCAGTCAGTCACAATTCTCCAGTTATAATTTACGGATGTAGGCCTATAGGCAGTGGCGGTGCCATCGGGTGGGGGTGGGGGTGAGACAGAGTGATTAATCCCCCATCGGTCTGGTAATTCCCCATCGATCTTGTCAAGCCCCCTCCCCACCCATCGGCCAAAGCTCGTCGGGAAGTCGGACCAAAAAAAAAATAAATAAAAAAAATAGGCCTAGTTTTCCCATCCCAGCCAATGAAGAAGTCAAGCAATCTAGAAGTCCCAATTTTTTAAATTAAAAAAACTCATTTTGGGAGTAGAGGACTCC
>NW_022694779.1:0-10321 GCF_011630105.1 Anneissia japonica | reverse complement strand
GGGCTAACAAAATCTATAAGATTTTACATGCCTATCATTGTGTTTGAAAAAAGTGGAGGATATGCTTCTTTTTAACCATTTTATTATAAATTCGTAAGTCAATGAGAGTTCTAGTTCGTCGACAATTGTGTTGTATAGGCAAGATATACAGACAGCATAGGTTTCCGCTTACGTTTCTTATGAAAAGTTGACTCCAAGTCAACTTTTCATAAGAATCGTTTGCAACGCAACGTATGCGAGTTCATCCAAAAAAAAGTCACTAAAACGCGGTTTCCTGTCAAATAGTGGAAAATCGACGTATCACATGAAAAATTAATACGTCGGTTTCCTGTCCAAAACTGTTTTGCGACGATTTTAGTTTACGTTACGTCGATTTCAAAACGCACCAGTCGTAATCGGTTTCCTGTCAAATCGCATTTTCTTACGATAAAACGACGAAATCGTAAGTAAATCTGCCTTCTTACGTCGACAGGAAACCAGGCTTTACCTGTATGTTTGAAACTCGAGCGTTGCGGTGTTTGGGTGTAATGTATACGATTTTAATTTTCATTCCTTGGTACTTTATTTTTGAATAAGATGCTTCACTTGGCCTCGTTTTGGCTACAATAGTTTAATAATTTGTTATTACCATTACTCATTATCATTAATGAAATAATAGTCAGAGGGCTTATTAATAGGTAATAATATGTATGCTAAGCCTGAAGGTGGCGCTTTACTACGACGGCCATCTTGGATGGTACACATACATAACTCTGCATTGTTGCGCCATCTTGTCAGCACTCTAGTTGTTTAATAGCTCTATGATGAAAACGCAACAAAAAGAATAGCATGAAGCACATTAAATTCCATTGTTTCAATTACAAGATCATGTTGCAATCATGAATATATCACCGTAAAGGGAAGAAAGAATAAGAAAGATATTTTGTTATTGGAAAGATAGCAAAACAATAATAATTAGGCCTATGATAAACCGATTCACGAACTAAAATATATAGGGCATAGGCATATTACATTTTTCGTTTTCGCAACTCCTTCGGCGCTCCATATATTTTTTCGAAATAAACCACGACCGAAACGAAGCGCGACCGAAATGATCGGCTACCGGCCTGGGCCTACCGAATTCGATCCAACTCGGCCACAAGTCAACTCGGCCACAAGTCAACTCGGCCACAAGTTAACTCGGCCACAAGTCAACTCGGCCACAATTATTATTTTGCTGTTATTATTGGTGTCATTGTTATTATTATTGTTGTTTTTATTACCGTTAGTTTTAATATTAATTATTAGTCTTAGCATTAACATTATGTATTGTTTAGATTTTTGCTGTTATTATTATTGTTACCATATAAATAATAAAAAATAATAGATTTTTTTATTCATATTATTATACTGTATATTAATCTTAGTATTATTATTTTAATAATTCACTACTGTAGTAATTTTAAAAATATTGTTATTGGTGTTTTATTGGTATTTTTCTCATATTATTGTTGTTGTTGTTGTTGTTGTTGTTGTTGTTGTTGTTGCTGCTGCTGCTGCTGCTGCTGCTGTTGTTGTTGTCACCTTTATTATCGAAGTAGGCCTAGTATTATAAGTATCATAATTATTGTTATTATTACTAATTAGTATTACTATTATTATAAAAATAAACGTTATCTTTAATTTATTATTGCTGTTATTATTGCTATTATCACCTTCAATGTTATTATCACTAATTAGTATAATTAAAATACTGTAGATATTTAAATGTCGTTATTTTACCATATTATTACTATTAGTATTGTTAAAATAAATATTACTATTAATATTGTTGTTGTTATCACCTTTATTATCGTTATTATGACTAATTAGTATTATTAAATAAATATTTGAAAAGGACCGACATGTCACTGGTGATTCACGTCATTGGATGCATCCTTGTCACTGACGGGTTTCAAACATAGCCCCCAATGGTCGAACAAATATGAAGGACTGAAGTCTCACTCAACAATACCAATTGTTCCTATTGTGGATAAATTGATACTAGAGCACCCCACCTAATTTTAACGTAGGCCTAATTCTGGGGCGTGGTTTTGAAGAAAATAGTATCGAAATGCACGCCATCGTGCATTCATTTGATTTTAGTCGGATTCAAAATAAATTGTTAACATTAAAAAAAAATCATAATGTGTTTTTCTATTTCAATTTTTTATGATTAGGTCAGTATGTATTCATGTTTTAGGTCAGTGTTTTAACGTGAACAAAATTAAACAATAATATATGTGTTTTTCTTAATTAATATTAAGATTGCTTAAATTGTTAATGTTACAATTGTCAGATTTTATTCCATTCTGTAAGTGGCGGGTTTTCTCTGTTGAAAAAGAGTACAGTGTGAAGAAATGTATAGGCCTACAACGATCTCACGACGATGAGACGATGATCAGAATTTTACTAAAATATACTGTGTACTTCATTTTAATCATATTGAAGAAAAAGGATGCAGAAACTGGAATATTTACATTTCATTTTAATTATAAATAACTTGTGGCCGAGTTGACTTGTGGCCGAGTTAACTTGTAGCCGAGTTTACTTGTGGCCGAGTTGACTGCAGCCAAACTTTTTGTGGCCGAGTTGATTTGTGGCCGAGTTGACTTGTGGCCGAGTTGACCTGCTTTCGGCCTACCCTAGGCCCTAGTCTAAAAAAGATTTTTTCGGAAAATCTGTGTGGAAATTGGCCCTTATTTTTCCAATTGCGCGGACGGTTTTTATGGTATTTTTTTTGTTTGGGTGGAGGCTTCTAACTAGGCCTAGCCAATTCATAGTCTGGGGTCTACCTTCCTAGGCTAAGCTTATAGCCTAGGCTAGGCCTAGTCTAGCGAGGTCTAGGCCTATATATATCATCTATATGCCTAGGATAGCCCTTCTTTGCCTATCTAGGCTAGGCCATCTTTGGCTAGGCCTATGCTGTAGGGAGGGTTAGGGTGGTACTAAAATAATACTAATAGACTAAGGCCTATTGCCATGTTTGGCCTATTTTAGCCTAGTTAGTTGGTGGGTGTATACCCAGGGGAATTCCATTTTAACCAAATAAAAAAAAAATATCCTTTTAAATCTGACATCAGCATGCCCTATTTAAAGTTGTATGGATATATTTTAACATTGCATGCATAATTTAAAGCGTATCTTTGATATTTTTTTTCTGAAAGTATCTGTAGACTAGAAGTCAACTGAGCCATTAAAATCATACCCTGGGCTTCTATTTGGGGAAATAGATGTCTGAGTTATGATAATTGGGCCTAGTCCTTTTATTATGTTCTATAAAATCATTAGTTTAATAAAAAAAAATGCATTTCTGTTATTTTCAGGTGTACATGTGGAAACTGCGTCGTGGAAGAGATGTGGGGAAATCGTTCCTGTTGTCAAGAAGTAAGAACCATTTGGTTAAAATACAAATTAAGGCCATGTAAAATAAAATAATTGGTTAGCATCCCCTCCCAACCATCAGAGAGGCCACTGATTTGAATGATTTATTTTTTTTTTTTACAAAACTCCATTAAATATATAGGTCTATTTACCACCCATCCGCATGTTAGCCAGATCACTTGCAGTTCTATGCTCTACTGTTCTATACTATTGTAGCTACATGGCATCCATGATGCCTGTTGTGTTGGAGTAAATTGTGCAATTTAGAGAAATTGCATTATGACTGTTATTCATAGGCAAAGTTTCTGCTTGGTTTAGATGAATTACATAATTTCTTGTATGCAATTTTGGTCTAATGGTTTTCCTTGTGACACTATTTTTTCATGTTTGATGTGAGAGAAAAAAAATCTTCCTCCCTACCATGAAAATAAGATTTGAAGCAGAATTCTTGTCCTCATGTTATCTAAAACTTCATAACGGAGGGTCGTACCACCTTATTTTTTTCTGGAAAATGTTCTCAAAAGACTATTCTACACCAATATATGATTGGAAAAAAAATTGAAAAATGTTTTTGACCTCTGAAATCAAGATGGAAAAAGAAAAAACTATCTAAGTAGTGTATTAAAATAGGCCTAAGCATTACAGTGCAGTAGCATAGTACTTTCGTATTGTTACTGTTCCAGGTATCGATAATATGAGATTTCTCTTATTATAAAGTACAAGTATCAATAAGTGTAGTATAAATCATGTTTTTAACACAGGAAACTCTCATATGGTAAATAAAGCAATGCTAGTCTAGAGTACTACTAGTACTACTGCACTGTGGAAAAGGCGTGTATTACATTACCTGTGTTGTATTGCAGATTAAATATTTTTCATGAATTCATGTTCCATCTTTTTTTAACAGATTGAAAAGGTTATGCAAAAAAACAATGAAGAGCCATACCACAATGGAGCATTACCACACATCCTTGGTTTGAACCAGCCATCTTAAATCCTGCAACACTACAAATTTCATTTTGGCAGTATGTTTCACAATACTAGTAGCCTGTGACCGAAGGGGGAGTCGAAAGGTAAAGAATACATAGATGAATTATTTTTGTACTTCTCTACTCAAACATATAAGTATTTCCCTGTTTGCAATTTCTGCAGGTATTATTCTCCCAAAGACGACTGAAGCAACTCAATCAAAACGTTGAGAGTTTCTTAACTACAACAGTTCTTTTCAAAACTGCCTATGTGGCGTACCGCAAACATCAACATATATTTTTGTTCTATTAGGCATACATTAGTTAATATTTTGGGTGGTACCTTACTTTTTCGTCGTGTGTGCACTTACATGCAAGTCTTGCAAAATACCCCACTGCTTACAAGTGGAATTGACCAATAAAATATTTTATTAAATCTGATTACTATTTATGAGGTGTACTTATGCTTTAATTCCTGTTTTCTCTTCCCCTCACACACAAAAAAAATCTATATTAATATTGCTTCACAATTTTTTTTTTTTTTTTTCAGGCGTTACAGGTATTCAGCCTATCGGAAATTTGTACGTTGGTGCTGGGGTTATCTTGGCAAAGACAGGCGAGTGGTGATGTCGTGTAATGAAGTCCATACATGAGACATTTCCTGAACCCAGTGCCAACTACACAGGGTTTAAATATCCTCCCCAGACAGGTGAATTTTAGCTTCTCCTTTGACCAGAGGCTCCTCATGCTGTAGCTATGTTAATGTATTGCCAGTATGAATTACTATGTCTGTGTTAAATTTTATCTATTAAAATTGTATATTTTAACAATAATTTATTTTTGGTTAATTACAATGCAATTCAACTATATATATAGAATTCCCTGGAATTGAGGTGTTTTTTGTTCATAAATAGGCCTATACAATCTGCATATCATTCACTATGGTTATAAAATAGACTGTGAAGCATAATTCCAATAGCTTATGAATTACAGAGCAAACAATACAGTGTAAGATGTAAAATTGTATGATTCAATTTTCCTGATGATACTAGGCACCTATTTATTAACAAAATTAAGGCATTACACTATACCAGGTTTTGTGTGCTTCGTAATAGCATATTTATTTTAGTAATACAGTATGTCCAACAACCTTAAAAACAATATGCATGTCTTTTTTTTTTTCTTTTTTTTAAATGTAAATAGTATTACTACTGTACTATATACTGTATAATTGCAATTCAATTAAAATCATTTACAATTTGATTAATGAAATACTTGTTTGATTACTATTGCAGTATTCATGCTACAAGAGACTCTCATGATATGCCTGTATTATTTAACACTGACGAACTCTTATTATTTTTTCACAAAATGGGACAACTTTTGCTAAGTACTGAAACAAAGTGAAGACACTTTTCACTAATTTACAGTTAGATTATGATTGCAGTATTCATGCTAAAGCATGCTTTATTTTATCATTAAATGTAAAGATTAGTACATGTAATAATAAATATAATTGTTATCCAATTTAATTTGTTTAAAAAATGATTAATGGTAATTGCTTGTTTATTGCAATAACAGTATTATCATTTCAAAAAACCCTTATATATGAATTATCTTAGTAAATAACATAATTGGTTATATAAAATTATTTTCCATGATTTTTTTCTACACAAATTCAACACATCAGAATGCAATTTAGTCACCAGAAACTACCTTTTGTTCTCTTTCCAAAAAAGATATAGAAACATTTAATAAGTGGGTAGAATTTGTTAATACAATGTGGAAGATGTTGTTTGGAAACATGTCACAAGACATTAGTAGGTATTTAACTATGCAAGATAACAAGAACTACCTCATAAGAAATGTTTAAAGTACAATCAGGTACAAACCAAAAGCTTTTTCAAATATTGAAGCCTAGGTTAAGGATAAAGGCCTGTTTATACTTCAAGGATAACGATCTTATAACGTTTATAGCACAGTAATATACTGCTGTACAATAACAATTTTCTGTAAATGTGTGTGAAATTAAGAACAAAATAGAGCAATGCTGGAATCGGCAAAAAATAATAACAGTGAGCCTGGGCATAATTTGAATGGTTCTTATAAAAAAAAGTGTAACATGGTCATGTTACTGTATGGCTATACAGTATTTAATTTCTGTTGAATCGGCTGAGTAAACTGGACACGACTAATTTTTGTCTGGTTTCGGTAATTTCCGAGCAATTGTTCCCGGCTCGCACATTATTTCAGCAGTGTAAAAAACTCTTTCATATTACTTTTTGTCATGTACAAAGCCATTTCAATTATGTTCGCAGCGTATTCTGCAAAGACAGACAACATTCGCATTTTATAAAACATGAAATGCCTGACCCAAATGCTGGTATATACTGTATTAACTTACATGGTGGAAATTAAGCTTATAAATGCATTGAAATACCTCAACAAGTATAAAATGTAAATGGGTAAAGGAGAAATTATCTTTGTGAAAATTTATCTTAACTCGAGAAGATGTGGACGAATTATTTTTGTGAAATGTTATCTTACCTTGAGAAGTTTTTTTTATATTTTTGTTTGGTTTTTTTTTTTTTTTTTTTTTTTGGGTTTTTTTTTTTGTTTGGGTTGTTTGGGAAGGGACAACCACAAAGAGTATGGAAGGTATCCAGGGACTGAGAAGGAATTAAAAAAAAAAAAGGCAGAAATATGAAGTATATAAAGCGATGGGCTGCTTAGCCGCGACAGAGGTACGCCCCGAGTAGCTTCATATGGCGAATTAGGTTGGATACCCCTAACGGTTTCCCAAACCATATCGAGAGTTAAATTTTTCGATCGTATAATCAATATGAATGAAGAAAGATGGCCAAATGTAATGATGAAATCAATGATGACACACTTGATTTTAAATCTAAGCAATTACGATACCAATTTCTTAAGTATGTCAAAAATACATTTTAAAAATATGAAAAAACAAATGTGTTTAATAATATTGTTAAAAATCCAACCAGTGATCATTCAGGTTGGTTTGCTTCCTTCAAACATGAGAAAACAAATTTTAGTGGGGCCAATCTAAATGAATGGTTGCACGATATAGATTTTATTTACTTGTACTGCATTAACAACTATTCGAGAAATCACCTTGAAAGGCTATACATGTGATCATGTTTGATGATGAGTAATTATTTTGTTCTACTGTATTTGGGAAAAGCACAAAGAGTGTGCAGTGTTTGCGAAGTATTTATAATCGTCTGCGGAAGAGGTGGTCTAATTAGAGAAAATGTTTGGGAATGATTTTCGCATAGTCATAGTGTTGCGGAAATTTATGTGGGAAGAGGTAAGGAAAGCAGTAAGGAGAGACGGCAGAATGTTTTGGAAGTATCACGTTTACAACCATTTTGGGGAACGGCGAAAATGAGGCAGAAGTATGAAGTATATAAAGCGATGGGCTGCTTAGCCGCGACAGAGGAGAGTAGCTCAGCGTATTGTCGATGTGTGGTCATGTTGAAGCTCTTTTGGGTAAGCCAGCTTGTATCATCTGTAGTCAGGGGCGATTTCTTTTTAAGGTCCATTTTTGGGGGGTGAGCATGGACTATGTGATGGTCGATAATTTGAAAGTGTATTATCTGTTGATTTCATATAAGCCTATATAATGTATATTTCGTATCAGTAGATAAATATATTTATATATTTCATATTAGTAGAGAAAGTATATTTATATGGCATATCCACCTGACTGATGTGCAGTACTTAGATTATCGATGGTTCTATTTTATTATCGTTGGTATAGTTCGCATAACTCAATCAACACTGCAAACGACTACCGCAAGCCGAATTGGTTTCTACACTGATATATTTATTGCCAAACCACGCGCGCTCCGCGCTTCAGCCTCATACATACCAATACGCCACAACTCTCCCCTTTCTAACATGAAACCATGATTTTATATTTTGGATCAATTAACTATCCTACATTTAACCAAAATATAACACTGTCATGAACTATCATCAATACAGTTGGCAATATTGTGTTGTCTTAATGATGTATTGGGGGGTTTTTTTGAGTGTGTGATATTCTAATTTTTATGGGGTTTTAATAATACCAAACATTTGTTTTAAGGGAGCACAGTCAAGTTGCATTAAAACTAATCATTTATAAACTTTCTAGTATTTATTATTTTTGGGACTGTATTTAACGTAACACTAATGGTAACAATATTTAACTGGTGCTTTTCGCACTCTTGATGATCTACGTAGTTCGCCACTGTGTGTTTCGTTACTACCTGTACTTACATCATTCTGTCTAAGATAAAAATACTGATTTATTTACAAAGAATAACAATCAGATTTTACCCTTATACGGACGGAAATTTTCGTTAATAGCGGATAACAAACCGTTAATAACAATATTTAGACCGACAACAGGTCTTCCAGTTTTAGCCGCAGAAAGTGTACAAGGATGGCCTATGTACTTATCGGGATTCGATTTCCAAATAAAATTCCTGAACAGGAGGGCTAATGCTAATGCTGATTGTTTGTCTGTCGTATCTATTAGTCCGAAATGAGGAAACCAGAAATCCAAAGTTGTCAGGTACTTTGTCAGAGGGATGGCCTTGCAAAGTACCCGAGACAGAGGGAGCACTCAAACACTTTTATCAGGAGACAGGAACTGACCATAGAAAGAAGCAGTTTACTGTGGGGACTAAGAATCATAATTCCTCCCAAAAAATCGAAACAAAGTACTTAATGAACTTAGTAAACACATGGGCATTGAAGGCAGTAGCTAGGTGGTATATGTGGTGGCCGGGAAAGGATGCAGTGGTGTATCTAGGAGGTGCACGTTGGAGCACGCCCCTATAAGAGACAGCCCCCCAAATACTCACACCCCCAGTTTCCCCCAAAAAAATCATGATAAAGTAGTTAAAAATCACCATATTTTGCGAATTAGTGCCTTTCAACTGATCATCGACCCCCCACCCCACTTCACCTTCGCACTCCCTTTATACTCCTGGTGCGCCACTGAATTAATGAACAGATCGAGCGCATGGTGAGATTAATAGGTCCATGGTGAGATCATGTGACTCATGCCAAGTAAACAGAAACGATCCTACAAGCCCCCTCCCCCAACCATCCATGACTACCCGCTTGTCAATGAGCGAATACATATTAATTTCGCGAGACCAGTCAATGGTCTAATGTACCTAGTCGTCGTGGTTGGGTTTTCCAAATGGCCGGAAACCTTTACCATTCTTCAACAACTTCAAAAAAGACCATTACGGTTTTACGCACCAGAACTAGTTGAACAACTAGCAAAAACGTTACAAATGATGATATCTGGCTGACATCCAAAGAAACGTCCTGTCTAATGTAAAAATACAAAGAATAACAATCACATATTACACGAATTGAAAACCAGATTAAATTATTTGATCAAATGTGAAATCGCTCAAATGCGTAGGCCTACACTATCGCAAGCGCTTCTCTTTCCATTTGAGGATATTTTAACGAACGCGAAGCAAATTTTATTGGTCGTTCCTCGTCCTGGGCTTTCAACATGCGATAACACCGCCCGATCGTACCTTCAGGCGATGGGTCTGCCTCATTTGGAATGAAGGTCGCCCTCGAATTACAGCTATGGGCGTAGCCTAAATTTTTCAATAAACTCCTATATGACTTAAATAGAACTCATTGAAGCAACATTATTTCCTTGGTATTATACTCCAGTAGAATTGCATTTTGATGGTAAACAGGTAACAAGCCCATAAGGGACACATATGGTGCCCATATGCAGATCTATATGGGTACCATATGTGCAATCCTTGAGGAAACCTCCGGATTCTGCACCCAAGTTCCATGTGGGACCCATATGATTTAGCCCACATAGCCCAGATTTAACCCATTTGGGGCCCACATGGAACCCACATTAATTTGTATGTGGGTGGCATATAGGTTTCCCA
>NW_022694778.1:0-594 GCF_011630105.1 Anneissia japonica | reverse complement strand
GTTTCGGATTTTCAGAATACAATACATGTGTTATTTTAAGTAGTATAATAACCATGTTTTAAATAGCGAAATCGCCGAAGAAATATCGTTTTAGCATTCTGTCTTAGCGTGGGAATGATAGTTTTAGCATGTCAAGTGCAGGCAATAATCAGAATGTTTGCTTCAAAGCCCATGCATGTCCATACGTATGCCCAGAACGATCTATCTGGGATTTTCCACTTGAACTTGACAGTGTCTGTAAATCTGTACTGAACATGTGGTGAAAATAAGGTCGCTTAGTGAGGTGATATTGTCGCTGCTCGTGATTACTTAAGAGAGCCAAGCCTAACCTAGACGAAGCTTAAAAATTTGTTACTAATAGATTGATTATACAAGGTTGTTAATGTTACTAGTCAACATGATGGGATATTATATAAGCCAACATTCAGTCCTGATTATGTGGCTTTATTTATTGCGGAGTAAATTAAGTTTTTTTAGATGGTGACTTTTTCTTGTGTCCCGTACGCCATGCAGACGTCTAAAAGTTTAAACGAATTAAAAAAAATAAAAACCTTTAACTTTAGATCCTCTACTTTTAGTCTATAAATAATGCTA
>NW_022694777.1:0-624 GCF_011630105.1 Anneissia japonica | reverse complement strand
GGACCTAGTTATGTAAATGCTGATCCTAAACAACTTACTAAAACATGCATCCTTTCAAGAGCAAGCTTACAAATAGTAGTTGATAGATTGGAAAAAAAAAGAGATTTCAACCAACGCATTGAATGAATTTAGAGGTGGGATCGCTCGTATTATTGATAAATGTGAAACTTTAGGCACTACTATTCTCAAATCCAAACGACAATCATACCAAAGCCCCTCGGACTCGGTGATTATCACATCAACGGATAAAACTAAGCGTCTAGTGGCTCTTGATAGTAGCCAATACAAACGCATCCTCTTGAATAGCACTGTTGCTTCTGGTAACTATCAACTAAGAGAATCCAAGCTTAATCATCCAAGAACGGAACAGATTAAGTTCAATGGTAGTTTGAATAAAATCGCACACAAGTATAATAAAGATCATCCTGAGCTATCGAAAGCCCTTAAAGACAGTATCTGTAGTGAACCATTGCCCTGTCCAGTATATTGCTTACCTAAGGATCACAAAGAAGGAGAGTTAAAAGGTCGTCCTATTCATGCAGCTACCGACACCCCAGCTACTAGACTATCGAAATTTCTAGCTAGATCATTGAATAAACTACTTGTCTATGTACCCGCACACCT
>NW_022694776.1:0-645 GCF_011630105.1 Anneissia japonica | reverse complement strand
ATTTAATAATATTGCTCTTATGCACTCTATTTTTTATTTCATGCTTTAATTTTTCCCTTTTTTTTAAATTTCAATCAACGTCTGTATGAAAAGCGTGACTGTTGGTGTCAGCCTAGGACCCTAAGCCTATACTAGGTATGTCTTAACATAGCCTGTAGTTAGGCCCATAGTTTATCCTCTTTCTTACTAGCCTTTGGTATTACTGTACCTATCAACACTTTATAAAAAGGGGTACTAGCTGTTGTTGTTGTATATATTATACTAACATTTAATAAACATCCAAGAAGGTCGCAGTTAGTTACAGTACATCCCATAAATCCGTAAGATATCATAGGCCAAAGAGCAATAATAGAAAAACTCGAGCTTCACGACATTGCGAAGTGTCTGCTCTTGTTCCTCGTATCGAACGTAGTCGAGTCAATCCGAGATGGCCCGAGTGAAGTTTCATGCAAATGTTTCGTACGGAAAAAATCTCATCCAGTACGCTACTTACTCTAAGAAGAACCCTGTACGTGACATGTGGTACAGCTTGCGCTGATATCCACTGTGGTACCAAGAGGAATCAAATTATTAGTTATTATTTAATACACATTAATAACATTTATTTGTTTTGTTCTATAGTTCATTTTCCTACTGTAAGAAGAA
>NW_022694775.1:0-1055 GCF_011630105.1 Anneissia japonica | reverse complement strand
AGTGCAACAAACCTCCTACCTTCATTAGTAGTTGGGGGCGATGTTGGCTCAGCTGTTGGAATCAATTCATCAATGATGCATTGAATAGGTTCTTCAGGTACAGGTTTGAATCCTGGGTCAAGGCACTCAAACCATACAAGTGTACCAACACTGTAGTCTGATGTTGAGTGGTGTCGGACAGCATTCTCCAGTACTCCGGGGTCTACACATTCAGTGGCTTCAAAGAATCAGATAATTTACATTACAATTAGAAGTGGTTGGCGCATGTAGAAGTGGTTGGTGCATCGGTTGTGGCTTGGACTCCCAACCTTGAGGTCGGGGGTTCGAAACTCTCGCTGTGCAAGTCGCTTGTGTCCTTAGGCAAGGCATTTTATCTACGGTTGTCTCTCTCCACCCAGGAATACAAGTGGGTATCATGGAATTTGGAATTCCCCCATGGGGCCTGAGTGTGTGATCCATATGTGCTTGATCCAGTGATCCGGGGGTAATAATATAAGCACATAGAGGTCTCTACAATATGCGCTAATAATAAGTCGACAATTATTCCAATTAAATAGGTTTACAATGCATTTTTATTGTTTTGTTGGATTCTGTTACTGAGTTCTTTTTGTCTTTGGTATTCGGATTTTTAACATTTTGTAATGTCTGTGCCACATGGAGGAATCCCTCTAATTAAAGACCACCTCCAATTAAAGACTAGATTACTTTTATATTATTATTCCAATTAGAGACTAATGTTGCTAAAGCCCATGAAAACCCCAGTCTAGAAGTGGTCTTTAATGGGAGGGAGACCTGTATCTGTCTTAGTCTTAGTCTGATCTGGGAACCAGAATTTGGTTAAGGGTACTTGCTGTTACATTTGAAAGAGAAAAATACACTACTTCAAATATTGAATCCTGCTTACGTTGACAAATGCATTCCGTTCCATTCCACCATCCAAAACCCCAACCCCAGCCCCATCCCCAGCCATATCCCCACCCAATGCATCCAATGCCTCCTCCATCTCCCCCTCCTCCACCACCTCCTCCTCCTCCACCGCCTCCATCACCTTCTTC
>NW_022694774.1:0-768 GCF_011630105.1 Anneissia japonica | reverse complement strand
ATCTACATCAGGTAGGTTCTTGCAATTTAAACAAGAACAGCCAGGACCACAGTGCTTCTTGCGTTCATTACAAGCGCATCTACCAGTTTTGCAGCCTGTTTTGCACTTGCAGCCATTTTTAAGCTATCTAACTGATTCACTTTACAATTAATCTATTTTCATCAGTGTCCCATATTACTTCTACTTTACCTTAGTCTGTCTGGCTGAATCCATACTTAATAACATCAGGAATCACTACTACATGTTTACTTGCCTGCAACTACTGTAGACTAAAGCCACCCAACATGATCTCAACCAAGGGTACTTTAAGGCATCAACTGTTGGCATCCATTGGTCTTCATTTGTGATACGATGGAATATCCTTTCCCTAATGTGTGTGTCTAGGTCGCTCAAGAAAATGATGTGTTGTGTCGAAAATACAAGCATTTGCGCCACGATAACCACCTTTCAGTAGCAGATCCTTAAGACCTGCATCAGGTTAAAACAGCTACCTATATGCGGGATATGGGATTAAATTGAACATACTACTGCTACCAATATGGTAACTTGAAGCTGTTGACATGCAAAACGTCCTTCCTCTCCTGGGTTGAAACTGTGGGCCATACTGCCCTGCGCAGATTTAGGAAGGGTTGCAGTTGTCAACTGTGTGTTTAGTCACTTTAGACAATGGTTGAGTAGCCTGAATTGAGGCACCATGTAACCCGTGTGACTGTTGCGATGACCTAACCGCTGCATATTGTGAGTTCTTATCTATGTTATCTATGGAAA
>NW_022694773.1:0-562 GCF_011630105.1 Anneissia japonica | reverse complement strand
GCATGTGAATAAATGTACGTCAACTAATAAGCAAGATTATTTCGCAATTTAATTTAATGTTCATACCTTTGTCTTTTCTTCTAGATGCTAAGTGCTTTACCATGTGTACAGGTTGGTTACAATTTCTTGTTTACAGTGCCGTGGGAACCTGTCTCATTTGTTTTCGAATTGTTTTGTAGTTAGTTTCCAGGCAACCAGTACTAGTCATGGTGATAATTATTAGGCCTCGATTTTTTTTAATTTTTTTTGTTTTGCTTTATTAAATGTAAAAGAATCCCTAAACGGCCAGTATCATGTATGTATATTATAAATTATATTAAAACTATATTTTATTTTATTATATTTCCATTTTTGCACTAATAAAGTTAAATCGTGGAAACAGTTGGGTACGAGTTCGTGATATTACATCATAGTGTACGTGACAAGCTAGACAAAAACAAATAACTACAGTGTCCAATAATATCAATAAATATATCAAGACATAATTTAGAGGGGAAAAACATACGCAACAGGCCTATGCATCTTGGACTATATTAAATAAATAAATGTGAAAACATTTGGC
>NW_022694772.1:0-647 GCF_011630105.1 Anneissia japonica | reverse complement strand
TTTAAAAGCTAATAATAGGTATTTTAATTAACTGAAATTAATGTATATCTGAAAGATAAAAAAAAAATTATGAAAATTATAATATGTAAAGCACATTATTCAACACCAGTACAAAGCCAGAATATCGTGTAGTACATATACCCCTTCAACCAAAAAACGCCATCGCTTCTCGGCCTTTTGGCTAAGATCATGTGTAGTATCTGTTCTTTTCAGCTTAATATCTGAAACGCTGCTCATTGAGTAGCTTCTATATTAAACTGATTTTTGAAATTAGGCCATGGAATAGGAGCTTGCTCCGTCCTGGCCACGGGTTGGCCTGGTATTGCAGTACCTCCAGGAACGGCCCATCCTCTTCGGAGGATATAATTTAATAAAATCAGAATTTGAAAACAATACATAACATTAATATATATATTAGAAACTTGCGGGACCCCACGTTAGTAGTTTTGAAAAGAACTGTTGTAGTTGATTAAGTTTCGATTGAGTTGTTTCAATCGTCTTCAGGAGAATAATATTATTACTTCGCCATGCAAACCTTTAAACAATACTTAAGGCCCCATAAAAAAAATTATTAGTTTATCATCCTATCAAGACCAAAAAACTGATGAGGGAGGGAGGTTTTTTTTTTTTTTTTTTTTTTTTTTTTT
>NW_022694771.1:0-692 GCF_011630105.1 Anneissia japonica | reverse complement strand
ATGTAGAACATTTTACAATATTATTATCCATGAGCAAACTGTAAAATGGGTAGGTTACCACGAGATTTTGAAATCAGACATTAAATTGCTTATTTGAAAGGAATCAAATAAGTTATCAATTCCAAAAATATGACACTGATTGCACAAATTAAATGAAGGACATTCAGGGTAATGTCTGAACGATGTCTCTTGCAAATCTTTCATTTGGCAGATGTCAGTTGCTGGTCTTTAGGCCTAACTGATGAATCAACTGTTTTGATCCCCTCTATATTTTGTTGACAACGAATTTTTAGATCATTCCAATTATTACCGGTTCTTCAAAACTTACAATGTTTACAATCTTCATTCATAATCCAGAAGTTGTCTGTTGCTGAAGGTTTACCTGGACAACGTGAAACTTTTTTGAAACACTCACTGACACTCAAATCTGTACGTACATCCTTGGCAGCCACCACAAAGGAAATAGGAAGCTTTCGACATGAAACATATAATGTCTTGGAGCTTCACCATGGCATTAGGATTCGACATGACACAACCCTTAAAAAAACGAAAATGTCCTGTAGGATTCCTATAGGATTTTAAAGGTGTTCTAAAGGTTTGCATATTATCCTATAAAACTAAATCGAGTCCTATAGGACTTAATCAAGTCCTATAGAAAACTATCTAAATCCTATAGGACACCAAAAATCTGG
>NW_022694770.1:0-550 GCF_011630105.1 Anneissia japonica | reverse complement strand
GGCCGGAAATTACACTCTCAGACATAAATTTGAATATATTTTCCCCCTTAAAAAATGTAAAAAAAATGTAGGTGGGTGGGAGTCTTGAATCTGCCACTGCTTAAAATATTCTTCATCCAAAATAGTCATGATCACGAAAAATGGGAATGAAAAAACCAGATATCACATCATGAAAACAAATTTATGCACTGACTAGATGGACAGAAATGAAACTTTTAGTCATCGGCATAGTCAAAATAAAGCGCCTCATGATCGTTTATTGGGGATATTTGGCAACCAGAGGTCTTATTAATATGTGATGTACCATAATAAAGCTTAAAAACACTGTCTTTATGAATATAGGCTACTTTACCTACTAAAATACCGCTTTACCGTGACCTCAGCCTCGATGGTTGGGGCTGAGGTGAGAAAATTTGAGGAAATAGTACCTCTAATAGATGGCCGCAAATGACACTTTTATATAGAAAAATCCATCATCACATCACCATTATAATAGTCAAAATGAAGCGCCAACAAATTTCTCATGATCTTTTATCAGGGATTCTCAGCA
>NW_022694769.1:0-894 GCF_011630105.1 Anneissia japonica | reverse complement strand
TATCACTTTCATATTTTCCCGGGAATCCTGGTGATTTGATAACTCCACTTCCGGCATAAAGTCTTTCTGTGCAATAAGGTGAGTATTCATTTAGTGCCTGAACACAGCAGACTACAGTTACCAAGAATACACTGAAAGACACAAAGTAGAAGAAATTAATACCGGTATTCTAAAGTCATCAAATTTTGGGGCGGATGTAAGAGGGGGTGGGAAGTGCGGACGGTGCGATCGCACCATCTAAACTGTATTAGGAAAAATAATTGTATTGTTGATATGAATTACCGGTAAGATTTTTTAGGTACGGGAGTGCAATTTTCTGGCACCTAGAGGTCATATTCTCAAAAGTTTCAAACCTCAGCCCCACCAGTTTTGGACCCCCTACTGCCAAAACCTCCATCCGCTCCAAAAATCAATTGATATATAAATGCCTAGTATGAGAAAAAACTCTCAAAAATGATTACAGCCATTACTCTATTAACTCTATATTTAGCAGTCAATGGCAGATCCAGGAATTTTAAATAGAGGGGACCCCAGCAAGGGACGTTTATGGATATGGAGGGTCAAGACCATTTTATGAGAGGGATAAGATTAAGGGAAAACTCAGAATAAGGTTAAGGGGGCAACACCATGATTTTAAAATAAGATGATAGGAGTGGTTTTTATCTACTAAGATTATTATATTTTTGCTCAGAAAATCTTCAGTGAGGGACATGCTTGGCGAAACAACTTTTTCTTTTTTTGTGGGAGGGGAGGTACACCTTGACACCCAATCCCCTTGTAGATATGCTACTTGTTTGTTAACACCATGGAACGATTAAGCTCAAGATATAACTAGATTTGAACTCGTCACTGAGGACGAGTTAGGTGATCCGCCGCACTTTCACCCTCATTAAG
>NW_022694768.1:0-606 GCF_011630105.1 Anneissia japonica | reverse complement strand
CACCCTTTGACAATCTTTAAAAAAACAAATTCGCGAAAGAAAGTATAAGAAAATTTTCACCTCTGATGAATCATAAACTAAGTTGTCATGTTACAGTATATTGTTATTAATAGACATTTGGTACACTTCCAATCATTATATTGATAAAAAAAAAAAACAACAGTAAAAACAAATTAACCTAAATTTACTGTACTTCCATTAAATATTAATTTTTCTAAATACCACAACTGGAATCTTTTATGTAACTTCCTTGGTTACATCATGGAAGAATAATAGGTTGTAACATAAAGCGTTAATGGTTGCATAACATTTTACAGTGTATGTTACCTACATAAAATGATAGTGATATCTATTTTGCATCACCTCTGCTGCTTGCAGCTATGTGGAACTACTTTATATACTGCAATTATTTGGACTTGTAATTACAGACAGATGATTATCAATGTTCACTTGATTTCACTTCCATATCAGTAAAATGGTTGCCATTAAGGAAGTGAAACTACTGTAAAGTAAATGAATGCTACCTGGCAATTACCATATCTGAATAAGCACCCCGCTTTTAATAAACGCTTCCCTTGAATATTACCCCTCCAAAGTCTCATTTGG
>NW_022694767.1:444-1123 GCF_011630105.1 Anneissia japonica | reverse complement strand
TATTGTGATGTTAAAGAGACAATGTTAGCTATCAAAGAGCGACTTTGTTTTTCATTGGGACCTTCGTCCCTTCAAGGCTAGGCCTATACCATCCTAGCTAGCCTGGCCTAGAGTAGGATAAGGCTAGCGCGACATGCGGACGTTGGTACGAGTAGGTTAGTCTACAAACGTCGCCTAAAGTAATTGATTTTACCCGGCAGAACGAAAGAAGGAAACTCCGCTTTTCAGTCGTCTAAAGCACTCATTTTTTGACAAACAATGACCTTTCAGAGGTAAATTGCTGTCAAGAATATGAATTGGCTGCTTCGCAGCAAAAATAACACAAATATAACAATAGTACAGAAAAATAAACCAACATAACAATGCTCTGTTACTCTTATACCTAAAGTAAATCTAAACATTTAGGAAGTTCATGTCAAGTCTTACAATTGGTGTACAATTACAGTACACCAGACACCTAATCTTAATAAAAATGTGAAATTTTTTCTTTTTATTTCACTTCAACAGCCTGACCAACAGCGAATCATTGCCACTAACATGGGGTGCCATACGCGGTAGCCGATCATTTCGGTCGCGCTTCGTTTCGGTCGCGGTTTATTTCGAACAAATATATGGAGCGCCGAAGGAGTTGCGAAAACGAAAAATTTAATATGCCTAGGCCCTATATATTTTAGTTCGT
>NW_022694767.1:0-292 GCF_011630105.1 Anneissia japonica | reverse complement strand
TTTCATATACTATACTTTAATAAATGGTCAATAAAATGTATCTTTGATTTTAATTGAATTGAATATTGTTACCATCTGAAATCTATTTCATAATTTAGTTAAAACAATAATCATTCAATATTTAAACCGATCATTTTATACAATAAATATATTTATTTTTCTTGCAGCTTCCAGACTTTGGATAAAACATACCAAGAGAATTGAAGGAAACACGAAGAAATAAACGAATAATACGCACATTATCATTCACTTGAAATCTTTAATACTCCTGCGCAGTTCATAAATATGAATA
>NW_022694766.1:0-820 GCF_011630105.1 Anneissia japonica | reverse complement strand
ATGTTTCCAAGATAATTATCTTAGAAACTTGGAAACTCGGAAGGTCACTTTAAGCTTCCGTACATATCAGACAGCAACGCACACAAATGCAGCCCGACGCGATTTGTTGACAGTAGTGTTGGATGTTGACCTGCGTCAGGGAAAGTCGCGTCGTAGAATATTAAACATGTTTAATACACTCACAACGACCTAAATAGGCTAAAGGATAGATCAAGTCGGGCTATATGGGACGACAGTATCTGGTTTCCTTCTCTATTATAAAATAATAAAAATGTAATAGATGATAAGTACCGTCGCACAATGAGCTGTCTTCATCGAAGTTGCTGTATATACAATCGAATGTGAATTCATCGCAAAACGAATCATAATTGATACAAAAAGAATTATTACATCGCAATTCAGATTCAGTGCAAGGTTCTAAAAACAAAGATTTTAAAACAATCCTTAAAGTTTGTAATAGTATCGCAAAAACAACATAGAGATTACATAATAAGGTGACATTATCATTATTATGATTTATTATATAAGTATATGCATAATATATAACTATAAGTAAATCAATAGAGAGATACGATTAGATGAGTTTTGAAATGCACGGCATCGTGTCTGGATTCAATATTTCGACATTAATTTATTTAGGATGATTACGCAGATTTTACATTATAAGTGACACAATTGGCCTTCCATATAAAAGGTATTAAGTATCATGTTAATACCTAAACATCTATCTGTTTAGGTATTAGAGGCATGAAACGACACCCTCGCTTTACCCCCAACTCTGCGGCCAAATAAATCAGTACCTCCAAGTGTGATATGAGTC
>NW_022694765.1:0-1363 GCF_011630105.1 Anneissia japonica | reverse complement strand
CCCCACAATGGTTGGATCTGAGGTGAGAAAATTTGAGGAAATATTACCTCTAGATGGCCAGAAATTTTTTTTTTAGTAAAATTCATCATCATCACATTACCATTAGTCAAAATGAAGCGCCAAAAGAAATTCTCATGATCTTATATCAGGGATTTTTGACAACCATAGAGATCTTATTAATGTGTGTGTATACACCATAGAAAACAAAGCTAAAAACATTGTCTTTGAGTATGTACTTTACATAGGCCTACTTCAAAAACGTGATTTCACAACCACCTCAGCCCCACCATGGCTGGGGCTGAGGTGAGTAAATTTGAGGAAATAGTACCTCTCGAGATGGCCGGAAATGACACTTTTATATAATAAAATTCATCATCATCACATTACCATTATAGTCAAAATGAAACGCCAACAAATTTCTCATGATTTTTTATCAGGAATCTACATAATATCCAGGACAACTTAGGCCTAATTATAGCTTACTAAGCTTTAACTATATATACTATAGTATGATAAACAAATCACAACTTTTTTTTCGCATTTAGCACAATTTTCTTCACTTTTTATTGCTATTAATATTATTATCAATTATTACTATCGTCATTATCATCATTGTTATTATTATTATTACTATTAGTAGTAGTATTATTAAACAAACATGATCTTTTATCAGGGATTTTTGACAACCATAGAGATCTTATTCTTATTAATGTGTGTGTGATATACCATAGGAAAAAAACATAGAGAAAAAGCTTAAAAACATTGTCTTTGAGTATGTACATTACATAGGCCTACTTCAAATACGTGATTTCACAACCACCTCAGCCCCACCATGGCTGGGGCTGAGGTGAGTAAATTTGAGGAAATAGTACCTCTCGAAATGGCCGGAAATGACACTTTTATATAGTAAAATTCATCATTATCACATTACTATTATAGTCAAAATGAAACGCCAGCAAATTTCTCATGATCTTTTATCAGGGATCTACTTAATATCCAGGACAACTTAGGCCTAATTATAGCTTACTAAGCTTTAACTATACCGTATACTATATTATGATCAACAAATCACAACTTTTTTTTTCGCATTTAGCACAATTTTCTTCACTTTTTATTGTCATTAACATTAATATCAATTATTACTATCGTCATCATCATCATTGTTATTATTATTATTATTATTACTATTAGTAGTAGTATTATTAAACAAACATTTAAAGAAACTTGCTAAAGGACAAAAACGAAATTGAACCACAGTATCGCATTTCTATCTTAAAAGACCTAGCCTGAGATTTATCGATTTAAGATTTTTTTAAATCACCCTTAGGCTTATGTGTTCTATTAGGCCTATGTATAACGTGTA
>NW_022694764.1:0-913 GCF_011630105.1 Anneissia japonica | reverse complement strand
AAAGTTTTGTTTTACTCCTTTCTGTTTGTAAGTTTGGCAAAATTATAGAGGATTTTCAACAAAATGCTACAGTTTCAACGCTGGAATGCAGACAACTGGAAAAGCTCGCCAGAACAGCAATTAAAGCAGAAGCCGATGTAAACTTTTTGAAAGATTGTGAAACTTTGGCGTTTTTTTTTTCTCGAAATATTAAATACTAGTAATTAATATTATTAATATCATTATTTTTAGTTATTAGTATTATTGTGATTGTCATTCTTTTGTTAGTTAAAATTTTTATGTAACAGTATGTTGCTAAATACAGTATTCATAGCGATAGACCCGGCTAATTCAAGTTTATATCGGGAAGATGTATTATTACTGTTACTATTGTCCATGTTGCTAGTAATGTATCCGTTTACTAATTTGTACCGGTCCCAATTATTTCAAACAAATGCAGTTATATTGAGAAAAGTCTTTACCTGTTCTAGATACCCATCAATTTAAAAAGATTGTTCTTCCTTGAGCTACTTATATTGCTTTTGATATTTATATTTAAAAATGACATTTTGTGCAATGAATATTCGTGTATTTATACCTTTTCTGTTTAAAAATAACCTACTAAGGTTTTATTTTACGAAAAGAAAGAAAAATGACAGTAGTAATAAAAAAATACAAATTTTATATTGTTTGATAAATAAACGGCAATACAATACAAACACGTTAAGACAAAATTCCGAAGATAACACAAATAATTAAAACTTATTTCAATTGTGTCCTCAAACAAAACACTTAATAACAAAAAAATAATTATTGATCTCAACCAGGTTAGAAAAATGTAATTCCACAATTACTAGTATGTGTTGAGAATGGTGTTACTTCCAATAGATTTGTTTACAGTCATTTAGGGGGCGTTTATTTTCAAGGCAGATGT
>NW_022694763.1:0-1752 GCF_011630105.1 Anneissia japonica | reverse complement strand
GCAAATCCTGGCGCCACCCCTGCCAATAGGCCTACAATCTTGGTATAAACATCAAAGTCGACAAAATAATTATTATAATTAATTATCAGAATTTAATTTTAATACAGTTCACCTTCCAATTCGAGACCACCTGAAGATTTGGGGTGGTCGGGTTAGGTCTCCAAATTGAGGGTTGGCTTTTTGTTAGAAAATTGAAGATTGTTAATTGGTTCTTTAGTAAAGTGGTCTCCAGGTAGATGGATCTCGGAATTAGAGGGGTCTCGAATTGGAAGATGCACTGCACACCTACATTTGTTGTTTTTGTTGTTGTTGTTGTTGTTGTTGATGATGATGGTGATGATAGCGATGATAATGATAGTAAGTTATTAATTTAGTCAATATCCTGCATAGGCCTATTTATCATAAACGTAAATTCAACCTACTTTCCTACCGCATGGGTTCCACTTTGTCCTTGTTTTATTACAACCCGAAGAATAAATAACGCTATCTGTTGAATATCTTGAAATGTTGACTCAAGAATTATTATCTATAATCTCAAAATGATCTCGTAAGCTCATTTAGACTTTGTGGAGTGGAGTAACGACACATATTCAAGTGATTTATGGTAGAAATCAACCAATACAGAATTATTGTATATTTGTAGACTGTTCATGAGGTGAGAAATTTAACTTTTTATGTAGACACAATACTTCTATTAGTGTAGGCCACTCAAATCCTTAACCAAATATTTTTCTGAAGCGATTTTCTGAAGCGATTCTAGTCTAAAGACAACTCAAAAGGAAAAATTTATTGAAAAAATTTGATACGATTTTAATGTGTTTATTGAGGTTTTGATAATAGTGGCTATAGTTATTTTTACAATTTATATTAATTAAATTTTTATGTAACTAATCGGCCAGCTGCAATTATTTTAAAGTTTTTAGTTTCGGTCGGTTACTTCGCTTTGGCCTATCATTTTTACTTTATTAAAATAATTTTTGCATGTTTTAAATGTAGGCCTATTGAAATTGGAATTGGAGGGGCGCACCATTTCAGGTGATAATAGTTTTTTTTTACCACTTTTTCCACTCCTCAGCCCTCAATTGTTTATTTGCAGTTTTGTTTTGTTGTTTTTTTTTGTATTTTAATGTGTTGAAAGGAATAAAATAAAATAATAAAATAAAAATAAAGTAAAGTATTTGGTGAATGATTCAAAACAATTAAGAAAACAATTATAACATATAACAATAATTAGAGATATATTATTAACGGAAAATCCATAATTGAGTTGCTTACTTTGTATTTGCAAATACGTTATTAGTTCTAAATCAGAATTAGGATTATCGTCATTGAATAAGACACTTGCAGTAGGCCTAATTTCGTAGTAAAGTAAATTATGTGAATACTTAAGTGTAGCTCAATTTTATCTATCCGCTCGATTTGATCTATATTTCATTGAATCTACTTGCATTGCTGGGAGTTTCTTTCGACATTTTACTAGTCTATATCGTTAGTAAACTAGTGCTCTTTCATATTACTGTATTGACATTGATTGGAGAAATTGGTTGGTTGGTGAAAGAATTTCTGTTCGTAAGAAGATTAAGATACTTAGGCCTATATATAAAAACGATTAACTCAATACATCTAGGCCCATAAACTGTGAAAACAATATAAATAAATAGTTGAGGACTGGTGATATTATTATATATTATTTATTTATTTATTTTTGGCTGACAGTCATTTATATTTATTTTTTGTACAACATATTTCAAA
>NW_022694762.1:0-1272 GCF_011630105.1 Anneissia japonica | reverse complement strand
TATTCATTTTTGTGATTTGTTTTTCCTCATATTTATAATTCTATTAATCTTTAATAGCTTTATTTTTAAAAAACTTGTTAGAATCGGTGACAGTGGGGATAGAGAATTTTAGAATGTGAAAAAATATCCTTAAATTTAAGTAATCTTGTTTTATCATCCATTAAATCACATCATCAAACAGATTTTTGTATGCAACAGACACCAAACACTATGCAGCTGTGTTAATTATAATAGTATTTGAGGCGTGCCATCCCAAAACCAGCATGAGTCACCAAAAATATGAAAATTGACTTTAATATATTCTTATCTCCAAATTGTAAGCTTTAAAATGATGGTTCATTTTTGGAATTGACTTGCTATTGCCCAAGTTATTGGTAAAAGTATTGTGGCTCCTCTTACTAAAGTATACAATACTTCCACATTCCTACGCTATTCTCAATTCAATTCAAGGATTTTATTGAACAACAACCAACTAGATTTACTTTGTAGCCAATAGCTAAATTGAGCAAAATTTCACAAAGAAAGATATAATGCACATTGCAATGTAAGAAAAAGACACCAAAAACTAGTCAATTAAGCATTAAAAAGACACCTAAAACTAACAAATTTAATACAAAACATTGAAGCAAAGAGACAAATATTAAAAAGGTTTTAAAAAGAGTGAACAAGACGGACTTGTTACAGTGACGGCACCAGCGGTGGAAGGGGCTTAAGCCCCCCTATCGGACAAGTCAAGTTCCCCCAACCACCGGCCGAGCCCATTGGGCAGTTGAAAAGCCAAAGCCTCCCCTACCTCGGGCATACAAGCTCAAGGGCCCCCCTCCCTGTCCTCCCTGAAAATGTATCCTAGAGCTGCCATTGGATTGGTATTCAAATTTGCTCTATAATTATATTATTATTTAAGTTTAACAATCACTGAGATTATGCCGGTTTTGGGATGGCAGCCTTATTTGACTAATATTCAACTTGCAATTAATAGATTAACATAAAATACCATTGAAACTACAGTATAATGCTCTGTCCCTGCTTAAATTTTCTGCAGCAAATATCTGTGATTTGGCCATATATGGTCATGATGATGATGATATCTGAACTCTCCCATATATGGACATATCACAGGCATTATAATAACATGTGGTAGTGTGTTCAGAGCTTATGTTTGATCTCTCAGACTGCACTCATCATATTTTTGGTTGGCTCACAGTTATTAAGGCCAACTCAGACAGCGTCGGCCGACGCAGCCCGACCCGATTTATCGTCGGGGACAGTCTT
>NW_022694761.1:0-624 GCF_011630105.1 Anneissia japonica | reverse complement strand
GTTTTTTGTTTTTCTCCGGCTTTTTTCTTTGTGTTCTTGTTTGTTTTGTTGTTTTTATTGGTTTCTCCACACACAACATAAATAGTACAATGTATTCAAACTTAACTAACATTACAAAAGTAGATAAGAAAAAAAAAAATATATATATATATACATACATATGCATATACATATGCATAACTGTACAGTATAATATACACATACATATACACACATACACACACATACATACATATACTGTAAATTAGATATTAAATAAATAAGTAAGTGTGTGGATGGAGGCCAAAATAAGTTTATACAAACTTTAAGTTATGGCCACCAGTTAAAATTGAATAAATAAAATTGAACTTAATGACGTACAGATGATTACATACTTTAAATAATCACAGGCAGTCTGGTTTAACAAGAAATTTAATTTTGAAGACACACTGCACCATAAAATATTTGATACAGTATAATTTTGATCAGTCTCTTTATTCATGTGGGAGCGGTGTGTCACCAAAATCAAAATTACTAACAGACAAAGAGTATTAAATATTGAGAAAGAAACATACGTATACACATATACACACGCATACATATGCACACATACACACATATACACATACACACATACATACATAT
>NW_022694760.1:0-3884 GCF_011630105.1 Anneissia japonica | reverse complement strand
AAAAAAAAAACTAATTACAGCATATTTTAGCATACTATGACACTTTTCAATCAGCACCGCGTGATATTAATGAGGGTCAAAGTGCGGCGGATCACCTAACTCGTCCTCAGTGACGAGTTCAAATCTAGTTGGTGATCCGCTAACACTAGCGGATCACCTGTTGTTATTGTCAGGATCATCATCATCATCTTCATCTTCTTTTTTGGTGATCCGCTACACTAGCGGATCACCTATTGTTATTGTACGAGATCTTTTTTTTTATATTCTACACTCTGACAAATAACTGTTCGCACGATATCTCAAATTTGCCGAGAGCTACGCACAAAACGACTACAACAAAACATTTGGCTTGGCCTGGAATAGTGACAATAAGCTTTGCAAGGTTACCAGAAACGTGTGACGTCATCTACGCGCATTTTTGTGTTTTTTACGCAATTGATTATATCAGCCTAACCAATTGACATTTCGAAATCGTATTACGTGAGCATTAACTTCGAGTAAAGGTTGATTGTAATGTACACTCATTTTGCGCGTGCGCTTCATAACGCCCGCGTACGCATGCGTCAAAATTTTAAAATGGTCGAAATCATTTTTTGACTAAATTAGAGCACGTTTTAAGCCATTTTGAGCATTTTAACATTTTAAAAATTTTCGCAACGCGTGCGCATTTTTACACGCGCGTCACGTACAGAAGTTAAAAATATTGTTTTTTTTAATGTTTTAGGTCCCTGACACTGTATTCACAAATTTCCAATCTTTTTTGGTCATTTAGGGTCAATAGCAATGCCGTACGCGCGCACAGAACATAAAAGCACATGTGCGCGTTATTTTCGACATATAGCAAAAATAGGCCAAAAACATGCCTATTTTCAATCAATTATAGCTCCTTAGAATGAAAGGTGACCTCAAATTTTTATTACATATTCTGAAAGCACATGAGTTGTACATATGATTTTATAGGTCATAATGGCTGATCGGACATTATGACGTCATCATATTGCCATCTGAATTCAACAAACTGAATATTATCGATGTCGTCATTTAAAAAAAATGCGCATTTGAGCGTATCTCGTATATTCTTGGTCGATTTTCTTCCAACTTTGAGTATGTTATAGCTCAGTCAATTCTCTTACATACACGTACAATTTTTCACATTTCGATGACGTCATCATGGTCAAAATATAGGGTTTTGCTTACCCCCTTATCTTTCTTTCGTCAAACCATTGATGACCCCATAATCACCTTAATCATTCGTGATTTCTGAATCATATTTAGTGGGCATTAACTTCAGGTCATGGTTAAATGTTATGTACATTATATTTTTGTGCGCGCGTAATAACGCGAGCGTTCGCGTGCGTCAAATTGAAAATATGCCTAATATCAGGTCTTTTTTTAATCAGTTATAGCTCCTTAGGATGAAAGGTGACACCCAATTTTTATTACATATTCTGAAAGCACATGAGCTGTAGATATGATTTTATATATCATAATAGCTGATCGGACATTGTGACGTCATCATATTGCCATCTGAATTAAAAAACAAGAAAAAAATTATATTTCTTTTCTTTAAACGTTGATGACGTAAAATCATCTTAACCATTCGTAATTTATGAATAATATTAAATGGGCTTATACTTCAGATCAAGTTTGAATGTTATGTATCTTACTTTTTTGTTTGCGCGTCTTAACGTGCGCGTACGCGTGCGTCAAATATTACATATGCTAATAATTATGCCTATTTATAATCAAATATAGCTCCTTAGAATGAAGGGTGACCCCCAATTTTTATTACATATTCTAAAAGCACATGAGTTGTAGATATGATTTTATATATTATAATAACTGATCGGACATTGTGACGTCACCATATTGCCATCCTGAAGTATAAAAAACTGAATTTTTATTCGATAAATTCTATGAATGATCATTACTCCTTCACCAATAGGCGTTTGTCAATGAAAGTTGATACATATATATCTCATAGCAAAAGACAACAGTGTCATTAAGATGCGCACGTGCGTGATGACGTGCGCGTACGCTTGAGTAAATCTTTTAAAATGCTCAAAATTCTTTTTTAACAAACTAAATTATTGTTTTATTCCATTATCAGCATTTAATTATTGTTCAATCCGCCGCGCGCACAGTTCCTCGTGGGTCAAAGTGCGGCGGATCACCTAACTCGTCCTCAGTGACGAGTTCAAATCTAGTTTTATTCTTCTTTCTTTCTTCCCTTTTCTGTTCGCACGATATCTCAAAAACTGCCACGACTTACCGCACAATCGCTGTCAACGGACATTTGGCTTGGTCTGGAATAGTCATGGTAAGCTTTTGTCTCCCACCTGTGAGTATGTTATAGCTAAATCAATTCTCTTTCGGACGTGTCCATTTATTTTTTATATTGGTGACGTCATCATGGTCAAAAGAATGCTTTTTTGGAGCCTTCTCATCTTTCTTTCTTGAAAGATGTAAACACATTGAAAATTGAGGTCGGCAGACTGTATTTCGACACTATCAGACCGATAGTTCGTATACTGTAAAGGCAAAATTCGTGTGGCATTACCAACCAACAGGGGGTTTTAAATTAAACTTGACAAGGTTTAAATTCATGNNNNTTCATGTGCCATTATCGTCGTCAGGCACGTCGTTTTAGGTATTCGTACTTGTGCATTACAATTTTAAAATTGTTAATATCACTTTTCAGATAATTTAAAGCACGTTTCAGGTCATTTTGAATATTCCAAAATTTATGAGCCGTACGCTCATTTCCACGCCCACAGCACGTAATGAAGCTGGAAATTACGTTTCGGTTACATGTGTTGGGTTTGTGAAACTGTATTAATACTACCGTGCGCACGGACGTTAAGACGTATGTGTACACATTTGTAAGTCCTTAAAATGCTCAAAATTACTCTTTTCATTTAAAATTTCTTTGAAAATGCTCAAAATTACTTTTTGAATAATGCATGTTTTAGCATATAATACTTTTCAATCAGAACCGTGCGTGCTTCATGAGGGTCAAAGTACGGCGGATCACCTAACTCGTCCTCAGTGACGAGTTCAAATCTAGTTAGATTTTATTGACGTCATCATGGTCAAAAAAATTGTTTTTTCTGACCCCCTCATTTCTCTTTCTTCAAAACGTTGATGACCCCATATAATCTTAACCATTCGTCATTTCTAAATCATATTAGGTGAGCATAAGCTTCAGGTCAAGGTTGAATGTTATGTACCTTAATTTTCCGTTCGCGCTTTTTAGCGTGCACGTACGCGTGCGTCAACATTTATATATGCTTAAAACCATGAATCATATTAGGTGAGCATAATCTTAAGGTCAAGGTTGAAAGTCAGGTACCTTAGTTTTCGGTTTGCGCGACTTTTCGTGCGCGTACGCGTGCATCAACATTTATATATGCATAAAACCATGAATGTTTTTAATCAGTTATAGCTCCTTAGGATGAAAGGTGACCCCCAATTTTTATTACATAATCTGAAAGCAGATGAGTTGTAGATACGATTTTTTACTTCATAATGGCTGATCGGACATTGTGACGTTATCATATTATTGCCATTTGAATTTAAAAAACTGAAATTTTATTTATGATGCCATTATGTTTATACTCGTTTGAACGTATCTCGCTTATTCTTGATTGATTGTCTCCTACCTGTGAGTATGTTATAGCTAAATCAATTCTCTTGAAGACGTGTCCTTTTATTTTTTCATTTTGATCACGTCAACATGGTCAAAAAGAATGAATTTTTGGAGCCCTTTTATCTCTCATTCTTAAAAGATGTAAAACAATAGAACAGAGTGAGGGCGGTAGACTGTATTTCGACGCTATCAGACTAATATATATAGGGTATGTGAAGGGAAAGTTCGTGTGGCA